>NC_068436.1:5674881-5874881 GCF_023373465.1 Oncorhynchus keta | reverse complement strand
CTGCCTAGAAGTCCAGCATCCCGGAGTCGCCTCTTCACTGTTGACTTTGAGACTGGTGTTTTGCGGGTACTATTTAATGAAGCTGCCAGTTGAGGACTTGTGAAGCGTCTGTTTCTCAAACTAGACACTCTAATGTACTTGTCCTCTTGCTCAGTTGTGCACCGGGGCCTCCCACTCCTCTTTCTATTCTGGTTAGAGACGGTTTGCTCTGTTCTGTGAAGGGAGTAGTACACAGCATCGTATGAGATCTTCAGTTTCTTGGCAATTTCTCGCATGGAATAGCCTTCATTTTTCAGAACAAGAATAGACTGACGAGTTTCAGAAGAAAGTTATTTGTTTCTGGCCATTTTGCGCCTGTAATCGAAGCCACAAATGTTGATGCTCCATATAGTCAACTAGTCTAAAGAAGGCCAGTTTTATTGCTTCTTTAATCAGAAAAACAGTTTTCAGCTGTGCTAACATAATTGCAAAAGGGTTTTCTAATGATCAATTAGCCTTTTAAAATTATAAACTTGGATTAGCTAACACAACGTGCCATTGGAACACAGGAGTAATGGTTGCTGATAATGGACCTCGGTAAGTCCTATGAAGATATTCCATAAAAATCAGCCGTTTCCAGCTGTAATAGTCATTTACAACATTAACAATGTCTACACTGTATTTCTGATCAATTTGATGTTACTTTAATGGACAAGAAACGTGCTTTTCTTTCAAAAACAAGGACATTTCTAAGTGACCCCAAACTTTTGAACGGTAGTGTATCTGTTAACATCATCCATATCTCCAGGGCACTATTTGTCCATGACAGTTTCTCTGGGGCACTATTTGTACGTGACACTGTTTTTTTGGGGCACTATATGTACGTGAAACTGTTTCTCCAGAGTACGCGAGTTTCTTATTTTCAGTCCATCCAACAGTTATTAGGGAGGGAAAGTTACTTTTTGAAATCCACTGAGACACATTCATCGCTCATCAAGAACTTAATGAGACCACTGAAGACACATTTCAGTTGAATGCATTCCATTGTACAACTGACTAGGTATCCCTCCTTTCCCTTTCCCTTTCCTTTTCCTGTGCAGCAACGTCAATCCGTCTCCAGATGGAGAGATAGAAGCATACCCGACATCAGGCTGTAATCATGGATGACACACTGACACTCTCTAGGGGTGTATTAGTGTAGGGGAGAGCTTGTTGGGAGGGCCACTGTAGTGTGAGCAATGATTATAGGGGAGAGCTCGTTGAGGGCCACAATAGCATAAGCAATGATTATCTATGGACTGGTGTGAGTGAACATTGTGTTCGAAATACAGTAGTATTGCCTTTGCACTTTAAGAGCTTCTCGAAACGGATCTCAAAAACGAGTAGTGCTTCACAGTCCAAACGGACCTCTCAGATATGTCATTTGGGGCAGTTTGGAGAAACATCACCCAGGTTGCTGTCATTTCTTGAACAGTGAATAGATCAAGTGAACGATGAACACCCTGCAAAATGGTGCAACTGTTTAAAGTAGGGATTGAAGATGGTGTTAAATCACAAGCATTGGTCAGCAAACACCTTTATTCAATCAATGCATACTCACACAGTAGCCAGAATAGGCAAATAGACTAGAGGCATTCTGTAATTGAAAAATTGCAGTTTCAACAGTTATTTGCACAATTTATATACTTTGGTACATTCATGAATATGCAAGCTAGCATGGGTTTTACGTCAAGTGTCTGTGTATGAAAATAAATTGCTTGGTACCAAATGACAATTATGAGAAAATACAAACATTATCCAAAATGCTGGAGTTTGATTGTGGTGTAAGTGAGCCTCTTTAAATTAATCTAAACATTGCAATATGCACACTGCCTTAACAAGCCAGTAAACACTATTCCATGGGGATAAAACAGGTATTGTTTTGTACATGTGATTGAACTGTGCACCCATCAAAGCTGCACAACATAAACCTGAACATTTCTGACTATGCATTGCAGTAGCTGAACCTACAATATTCACTATAATTGAGGTAAACATTGTATTTTTACCGCTGTTACGTTTTGGCAAAAATATGCACATTTTAATACTAATAAATCTTAAAAAGCATTACTGTACATTCATATGGGCAGAGAGAGAGAGAGGAATGTGAGGAAGATGGAGAAAGAACCTTCATATCTATACTGCTGATTGAGTATCTCATTCCAAAATCATGGGCATTAATATGGAGTTGGTCTCCCCCTTTGATGCTATAACAGCTTCCACTCTTCTGGGAAGGCTTTCCACTAGATGTTGGAACATTGCTGCGGGGACTTGCTTCCATTCAGCTATAAGAGTATTCGTGAGGTCGGGCACTGATGTTGGGCGACTAGGCCTGGCTCGCAGTCGGCGTTCCAATTCATCCCAAAGGCCAGTCAAGTTCTTCCACACAGATCTTGACAAACCATTTCTGTATGGATCTCAGTTTATGCATGGGGTCATTGTCATACTGAAACAGGAAAGGGCCTTCTACAAACTTTTGCCACAAAGTTGGAAGCACAGAATCATCCAGAATGTCATTGTATCCTGTAGCGTTAAGACTTCCCTTTATAGGAACTAAGGGGCCTAGACCGAACCATGAAAAACAGCCCCAGACCATTATTCCTCCTTCACCAAACTTTACAGTTGGAACTATCATTGGGGCACGCAGCGTTGTCCTGATATCCGTCAAACCCAGATTCATCCGTTGGACTGCCAGATGGTGAAGCATGATTCGTAACTCCAGAGAACGTTGCCACTGTTCCAGAGTCGAGCTTTACACCACTCCAGCCGATGCTTGGCATTGCGCATGGTGATCTTAGGCTTGTGTGCGGCTGCTCAGCCATGGAAACCCATATCATGAAGCTCTTGACGAAGTTATTGCGCTGACGTTGCTTCCAGTGTCAGTTTGGAACTTGGTAGTGAGTGTTGCAACCGAGGACAGGGGTGTTTTACACGCTACGCTCTTCAGCACTCGATAGTCCTGTTCTGTGAGCTTGTTTGGCCTACCACTTCGCAGCTGAGCCGTTGTTGCTCCTAGACATTTCCACATCACAATAACAGCACTTACAGTAGCTCTAGCAGGGCAGAAATTTGATGAAGTGACTTGTTGGAAAGGTGGCATCCTGTGACGGTGCCATGTTGAAAGTCACTGAGCAGTAAGGCCATTCTACTGCAAATGTTTGTCTATGGAGATTGCATGGCCGTGTGCTGGATGGTAACACCTGTTAGCAACGGGTGTGGTTGAAATAGCCGAATCCACTAATTTTATGGGGTTTTGTGTATATAATGTACAAAAAAAGTAGGGGCGTGGATCAGAAAAACAGTCAGTGTCTGATGTGTCCACCATTTGCCTCATGCAACGCAACATCTCATTCACATAGAGTTGATCAGGCTGTTGATTGTGGCCTGTGGAATGTTGTCCCACTCCTCTTCAATGGCTGTGCAAAGTTGCTAAATATTGGCGGGAACTGGAACACTCTGTCATACACGTCGATCCAGAGCATCACAAACATGCTCAATGGATGACATATCTGGTGAGTACACATTTTATTGTGGCCTTTTAAAGGGTTCAACTCAGTATTCGGTAGGTGTACCTAATATTTGGTGTAATCAATGTATCAGGGGAGGCTGCTGAGGGGAGGACGGCTCATACGAATATCTGGAGCAGAGCGAATGGAATGGCATCAAACACATGGAAACCACAGGTTTGGTGTATTTGATACTGTTTCACTGATTCCGCTGCAGCCATTACCACGAGCCCGTCCTCCCCAATTAAGATGCCATCAAACTCCCGTGCAGTGTACAGTTGAAGTCGGAACTTTACATAAACTTAGGTTGTAGTCATTAAAACTCATTTTTCAACCACTTGACGCATTTCTTGTTAGCAAACTATAGTTTTGGCAATTCGGTCAGGACATTTACTTTGCACATGACACAAGTAATTTTTCCAACAATTGTTTATAGACAGGTTATTTCACTTATAATTCACTGTATCACAATTCCAGTGGGTCAGAAGTTTACATACACCAAGTTCACTGTGCCTTTTAACAGTTTGGAAAATTCCAGAAGATGATGTAATGGCTTTAGAAGCTTCTGATAGGCTAATTGACATAATTTGAGTCAATTGGAGGTGTACCTGTGGATGTATTTCAAGGCCTACCTTCAAACTCAGTGCCTCTTTGCTTGACATCATAGGAAAATCAAAAGAAATCAGCCAAAAATTGTAGACCTCCACAAGTCAGGTTCATCCTTGGGAGCAATTTCCAAACGCCTGAAGGTACCACGTTCATCTGTACAAACAATAGTACGCAAGTATAAAAGTATCAATATCCGCAGTAAAACGAGTCTTTTTCAACATAACCTGAAAGGCCGCTCAGCAAGGAAGAAGCCACTGTTCCATAACCGCCATAAAAAAGCCAGACTACAGTTTGCAACTGCACATGGGGACAAAGATCATACTTTTTGAAGAAATGTCCTCTGGTCTGATGAAACAAAAATAGAACTGTTTGGCCATTATGACCATCGTTATGTTTGGAGGAAAAAGGGGGATGCTTGCAAGCCGAAGAACACCATCCCAACCGTGAAGCACGGGGGTGGCAGCATTATGTTGTGGGGCTGCTTCACTGCAGGAGGGACTGGTGCACTACACAAAATAAATGGCATCATGAGGCAGGAAAATTATGTGGATATATTGAAGCAACATCTCAAGACATCAGTCAGGAAGTTAAAGCTTGGTCTTCCAAATGGACAATGACCCCAAGCATACTTCCAAAGCTGTGGCAAAATGGCTTAAGGACAACAAAGTCAAGATATTGGAGTGGCCATCACAAAGCCCTGACCTCAATCCCATAGAAAATTTGTGGGCAGAACTAAAAAATCGTGTGCGAGCAAAGGAGGCCTACAAACCTGACTCAGTTACACCAGCTTTGTCAGGAGGAATGGGCCAAAATTCACCCAACTTATTGTGGGAAGCTTGTGGAAGGCTACCCAAAACATTTGACCCAAGTTAAACAATTTCAAGGCAATGCTACCAAATACTAATTGAGTGTATGTAATCTTCTGACCCACTGGGAATGTGATGAAATAAATAAAAGCTGAAATAAATAATTCTCTCTACTATTATTCTGACATTTCACATTCTTAAAATAAAGTGGTGATCCTAACTGACCTGAGAGTGGGAAGTTTTACCAGGATTAAATGTCATGAATAACTTGCCGTATTTTGTAGTACAATACCAGAAGGACCTATATTGCCAATTCACATTACAGTGATAATCCCACTACACAATAAATAACTGCAATATCCTTTCACTGGGATTAGTGTGTGTGTGTATGTGGGTGCGTGCACCCGCACGTGGGTGTGTGTGCACGCCCGTCCGTGCGAGTGTGTGTGCATATGCATACGTGTGTGTGCGAATGTGTGTGATAAGGTGACGAGACGCTTATCAGAGAGAGGGAAAGGGAGTACTGGCATGTTTATGTAAGAGCCCTGAGCTCTGGATTAAAGGTCTTCATGGAATCAAAGAGATGGATGGGTGGGTTTTTATCCCCCAAAAAAGCTCTCAGATTGTGTTTTAATACGGCACCATTTCCCATGATGATTAGTTTTAGTACACCGTACTTCACAGTACGTCTCGGTGAAATACTTTCACGTTGATGGCTGAATGTGTCTGTGCATGTCTTTGTGTGTGCGTGTGTTTGTCGGCGTTTATCCCTCAATGACTAAAGTGCTAACAATGGGCTTAACCACAGTAAGTATACACCACGGTATATCACAAAAGCAAAGACCAATCCTCTGCTTACATAAGACATATATCTCGTACATTTAAAAAATAAATGGCACTGTACGATTCCTATAACGACAAAAGCAGCTTATGAGAGAAATGTCAATAACAAAATGGAACATCCTATCGTTCTCATTTATCCTCAGGAAATTGCAGGCTGAAAGAGAAACACTGAATAATCTGATCTTGCCCCAGGTGCCTCTCTCTCTCTAAAAACAATAATACAATTTCAGGACATACAGTCCACAGCTATTTCAATCTGTGGGGTATCAGTCTGCAGAACTGATGACAAGCTGATAAAGGGTGTATGATTATGGTACAGAAAGACACATTAATAAACCGTCTGTGTGCAACAACTTTCCCATTTCATTATTATGCGTTATATATATATATATGCCCAACCTCCAACCACTCCTAACATTCCTTCAAGGGGAGTCTGCCTGAGTAATAGATGCATGCCCACACTGGTAAACTACTGGTAAGCTCTGCCTTCATTGCTTAGTCCAGATGTCACAAATCTGCCCGTCGAGACAGCAGCCTACCAGATGTCCAGTCAGTGTCATGAGGGGGGTTTGGAAATGAGAAAAGGCAGAAACAAATGATTTTCGAAAGCTAAGCAAAATACAAATCAAATCAAAAGAATCTCACTGCATCAAGCCAGCAGAAAATACTTTATACAGAACAACCGCGTTTGCAACAAACTCACATGAAATACTTATGCTTGGTAAAATAAAATGAAAATCTAAAGGCTTTTGCTTGGAATCTTTGAGGGAAGTTCGAGAAGGCGAAATGTTGACAACGACTTTCCAAACCACTCGTGAACACTCTAGAATGTGGTCGTGGTCGTCATAAACATCTCAGGAGAACTGATCGTCGGCCACATCATCGGGGTCACTGTAAAGGTTGGACTTGGCTACCGCCGGTTGGTTGCCATGGTTACCATGGTTATCTCCGTTAACACTGGCATTGCCATGGCAGCTGGAGACTGCCTTTTTGATGCTGTGTTGGCGATTGTTGGTGCTGTTGGTCCCAGTGTTCACGCGGGAGAGGGTGCACATGCTGCCCAGGTGGCCGGATCGGTGGCGGGTGGTATTGTCGCGCAACTCCAGCTCGTCATAGCTGGATACCCGGACGAACGGGCACCAACAGAACGCCCGCTTGAAGCCCGCCCGGAACCTGTATCCAAACCACAACCCAAACCAGACGGATGAGTGCATTGTTAGATTTAACATTTGAGAGGTGGCTTATGAATTCTAAAGGTACACTGGTAGCTTTCTCATCTGGTCTTATCCATCTAGCCAGTGGTTACCTAGGAACAAAGTAGGAACAAAGATAAAAACATTTTTAAACGGAAAATATAAATGAGTTATGGGTAGGGCTTATCTTCATCGTATGCTTTGGTGCCTTCTTAACAGTGCCCAGGTGCTGGATCCTACCTGCTGTTGAGGCAGCAGTAGATGATGGGATTGTACATGGTGGAGCTCATGGCCAGCCACATCACTGACAGGTAGACCTGCTGGATGGACTTCCACCTCATCAGAGCCTTGTTGAGTCCCGTCACGATGAAGTAGACGTGGTACGGCAGCCAGCAGAGGGCGAAGGTCACCACCACAATGATCATCATCTTCACCACCTGGGGGTTAGGAAGGGGATAGTGGGAGGATGGGAGGAATAGAGCGACAGGGATGGGGGAGGCAGGGTGGAAGAGAGGGAGGGGGAGAAAGCAATGAGAGAAAGAGAGGAGAGAATAAGAACATAGGAGTGAGAGAGAGAAAGAGAGGAAAAAGAAAGTACGTTGTCTTTATTCTGTGTAGCTCTGAGACAAGATGTCGATCAAAAAAAATCAACATTTGGACGGCCACTTCATGTTAGGTTTCACAAAGTGCCCGATTCTGAGATGGACAGAATGTGTGACGCTCAATAGATTCTCACAAGCGTGGGCACCATGATTGATTCGTCCTCAGGTTGGCATTTTCATTCCGTCCTAGAAGCGACAGCAGTTTAGGATATACCTTTTTCATAACGACAACACCTTTCAAAAGAGCCATTCACAACAACCTCAAAATATAATTGCTTCATTTACACATAAATGGTCAGGACTACCATTGCTGGTCCAACGGTGTGATACATTTGAGATTGTATTCCATATCCTGACGATCTAGAGCCAACACGAAGGAAGCAACTCACTTCAAAGATCCTGTGAATTCCATGAACTGATTGTGTCACTTAAAATCCTCGAAGAGCATTTCGAAACTTGAAATCAGATCGGGATTCTCAAAAAGTGTGTACTTTGTTGCCTTGTATGGGGGAGTTGTGACAAATTTCATCTGATAGAATTGGACTTTTGTCTCTTTCTAGACTACCCGAAAATCAAAGCTCACGCCTGGACAATGCAAACTGCAATTTGTCCGTCTTGTCAGCGAGGAAGATCTTTGTCCATGTATCCTCACGGTTGTGTTCACTATTGTGTTACTACTGTGTCATCACTATAGCAGGTACGGTAGATCATCTCATGATATAGGCTGCATTCCGAACACTTAAAAGACACACCCAATCCCCTCAGCCCTCAAATTAAGTGGACACTTCTGATAACGTCTGACGACTATTTTTCTTGCAGGACAAGGGGCGAGGGAGGAAGGAAGGAATGATTTTGTAATGGACCGCCCTTGCCCGGAAATTCGTCACTCGTTCATCCCGCAACGATTATGTTTTCAGCCACCGGTAGCTTGTGGTTGCATTATATGCGCGACAGTCAATTGTGATTGCATGTCCTACTTTTATTAACTATATAATTATAATTAATATACGCCTACTGTATGATAGCTAGCCAATGAATTAGCTAACTGACGTTAGCCTGCCTAGCTGGAACATCTGAAGAAGGAAAATGTTTTATTTCTACTTTTTCCAAAAGCTAACCGAAACAAAAACAATATTACTTTTACCAGACGTGTTTGTGCATTAGTAGCACAATTTCTACCTTATTTACATTTGTTTTTTACTTACACTTGTATGTCGACTCCATATTGACGTTGAGGTTTTAATTTCGGCTGACTTTTCTTTGCGGATGTATAATCACCGCGAATTGAATTATGGCCTGAAGTGAACATAATTGTACACTCAAACTCGATCAAAAACGAGGGCTGAGGGGCTTACGTTGCGAACTTCCCTTGTTTGGCCAATCGTTTGGACCGACGTCAACGATGGTGACGGGGATTCCCCCAAGGGCATAAGGCGAGGGTAAGTGGACGAGGGTGTGTATTTTATCAGTTTGAAACTCAGCCAGAGTCTCATCAAGTGAACTATGCTCACAATGTCATGTGACAAGATGGCTGCCAGCCCATAGAGCATTAGTGATCGTGATCTCCAATGAATGGTCAGTCTGTCCGTCAAACAGTCTGAGCTTAAAGAAACTCCCCAAAGCCTTTCATATAGATTCCATTCTGTCACTTTACTCGTTAGATTTAACCTTCATTCGCTAAAACCTTTGAGATTCTCCATTGAGCATGCCTTTTAGTCTAGCACTAGGCTTAATCTGTGTCTGGGAAACTAATGTACAGTGACGTTGCATGCAAAGCACTAAATGGTGGGAAAGGCTTTATATTCCCATTTAACGTCCCACAGATGTAGACATCCTAAAGACTTAGATTTAACCACAGTATGTCTCTGGGCTTGGTCATGTTTATGCTAACATCAGGAATATTGACTTGCATTGGTTATGGGCCAAGAATGCAAAAACAAGTTTGCATTTGGAGATAGTGGCCATGTAAACAAAAACAAAGCATGGATTGCTCTTTTACCTTGAGCATAGACTGCTTACAGGGTAAAGGAAACTAATATGTCATTTGGCCGAACTATCCTTTTAACTACTACTAGCTGTATACTTCAGCCTCTTGATCAAGTGATCGATCAAGCTGTCCGTTACCTTGTTTATGAACAATAACAATTAGGATCTTATAAATCAAGGATCAACTAGCAATGTGGCAGAAAGCTTATGAAGACGTGTCATCTCTTTGGTATGTACAGTGTGTCTGGGACACTGAGTCCAATGACGAGCAAACGGTGTCTGGTAGAATCCTCTCCGGAGCTACATAAAGCAGGAGAAAGGGTGTCCATGACGCTTGACATAGCAGGTCACAGGTAGTTGACGCGAGAGCACTGGTGGTCTGCTGAAGAAGTCACAGCATGGGTCAATTGAGCTGGCTGGGAACAGATCGCTGACCTCATTAGCAATTACTTTTAAACTAACCACCGAATAGGACCTGACGGTATGACAATGGGTGACGTTCAGCCTAATGAACCTCTGTCAGCCCTCGTCTAACTTCGGTTAAAATGGGTTTGGCAGGGACTTAATTGGCTAATCCAGTAAAAAAATTATACTGTCATTTAGCGGACGGTTTTATCCTAAATCAAACCCACTGAGGAATTGGATCTGTGTATAAGTGCAAGGTTAACTAACCCTCCATCACTGCATTGCTCAAACTAAATCAAATGAAATCAAGTTTATATGAGGTGCATTTCACGACAAAAACTAAAAACAATCAAAAAGAGAACCAGTTCTGAAATAAGACAAGAGCAAGTAACAACACTAAACATGTGCTGGTGCCGAGGTCAAATGTCAGGCAGGATCACAGGCTACATCACCGGATAAATCACTGTAAACCAATACGGTTTCATGGCCTCGGCTATCTGTCCAAAACAAAGAACCAGGTGTGCTGATCCCCCGTAATCTGAGTGTAATCCTCATGAATAAAACAATTACAACCCAGAAATACAGTCTGGGTTTACTCACAGGGTGTCCTGGAATAATCCCAATAATTCCCATATCTAGACCTGTCGGATTGGCCGTTGCCTCTCTATAATCTGACCCACATCTGGCCTAATAGATGTTAGTCATACTGGTTCACATTACCTGAATCCTTATGGATAACTGTGGGGACCAGGGTCCATATATATGAACCATCTCCGAATAGAAGTGCTGATTTATGACCAGTTTTGCTTTTTAGATCACAATGAATGAGATAACATGGACAGGGGGAACCTGATCCTAGATCAGCGCTCCTACCCGGAGACGCTTGATACATACGGAGCCTGGACTCCAATTCGAAGATCAATGATGAGATACACTGTGTCCAGGTAATAGAATGCATTGTCATCTCTAAAGAGGAGACCAATCTCTGTTGTTTGCCTGCATAACGCTGGATTACCTGATGGGTAGCCAAAACCAGTGGGGAATACAGAGAGATCATTGTGCCAATGTACAGGGTCAGATATTCATTTCAATGGTATAGCTACATCAATTATTGTAATGACAATGTATTGGGTCAAACACGGATAAACCCTCAAATCCGCCAGAAGCGCATTTTCAGTTTATTATTTATTATTATTGTTTGCAGAAATTATTTTCCCATCCGCATTTTTAAAAGGCCTACAGTATTCTACTTCTCACACCAAATGAACGGGAGAAAATGAAACGGAGACAATTGGGACGTCTCGTGACCGTGCCAGTTAAAATGACTGGCTGAATCTACTGCATTCAATTAATGGTTGACACGTTGGTTGACAAATGGAATACACATGGCTTTACCAAAGGACGTTGTGTGTATAATGGAGTTGTATTTTTGCGTTACCTTCCTCTTGGCTGTGAGCTGGCTGTGGTAGTTATCTGATGCTTCCCCCGGGATCTCTCCTCCCCACAGCGTCACGCCCACAATGGTGTAGGTGATACCCATCACCACTAGGGGCAGCACGTACACCAGCACCGTCACAATGATATGATACCTGTTTACCAGAGAAGAATAGATAGCTGTCGGGAAGGAAAAGCAGAGCATTCCTGTGAATGTAAATGGAAAAACATGGTAATTCTGCAAATTATATTTAATCTAATTCACATTTATATGCATTAGTCTAGGTTGCTCTCTTCGTTAACTAGTCTGCATTGGTTGTCTGTCTATCTATCTATCTCTCTAGGCTAGCTGTCCTGTGTGTATGAAATTCCTCTACTCATACGGACTGACATTCCAATTACCCAATCACCACCCAGTTCTCCAGAAGTGGGACACTCACCACCTTATATTAATTAACCTGTATGCAATCAATGTGGCAACCTGACAAACTTTCAGTTAATTCCAGTTGATACAAACAATTATTCAAGGATGCGTTCACGGAACAAAAATATAAAACGCAACGTGCAACAATTTATACGATTTTATTGAGTTACAGATCATATAAGGAAATCGTTCAATTGAAAGAAATTCATTCGTCCCTCATCTATAGATTTCACATGACTGGAAATACAGATATGCATCTGTGGTCACAGATATCTTGAAAAAAACGTTATGGCCGTGGATCAGAAAACCAATCACTATCTGGTGTGACCACCATTTGCCTCATGCAGCGCGACACATCTCCTTTGCATAGAGTTGACCAGGCTGTTGATTGTGGCCTATGGAATGTTGTCCCACTCCTCTTCAATGGCTGTGAGAAGTTGCTGGATATTGGTGGGAACTAGAACACGCTCTTACACGTCATTCCTGAGCATCCCAAACATGCTCAATGGGTGGCATGTCTGGTGAGTATTCAGACCATGGAAGAACTGGGACATTTTCAGCTTCAAAGAATTGTGTACACATCATTGGGACATGGGGCCATGCATTATCCTGCTGAAACATGAGGTGATGGCAGAGGAGGAATGGCACGACAATGGGCTTCAGGATCTATGTGCATTCAAATTGCCATTGACAAAATGCAATTGTGTTTTGTCCGTAGCTTATGCCTGCCCACACCATAACCTCACCGTTACCATGAGGCACTCTGTTCACATCAATGACATCAGCAAACTGCTCTCCCACATGATGCCATACACACGGTCTTCCATCTACAGTTGAAAACGGATTAATGCGTGAAGAGCACACTTCTCCAGTGTGCCAGTGGCCATCGAAGGTGAGCATTTGCCCACTGAAGTTGGTTTGGACGCCGCAATCAAGTCAAGACCCTGATGAGGACAACGATCAAGCAGATGAGTTTCCCTGAGACGGTTTCTCACAGTTTATGCAGAAATTCTTCAGTTGTGTAAACTCACAGTTTCATCAGCTGTCCAGGTGGCTGGTCTCAGACAATCCCGT
Organism: Oncorhynchus keta; assembly: GCF_023373465.1. Classification (NCBI taxonomy): domain Eukaryota; kingdom Metazoa; phylum Chordata; class Actinopteri; order Salmoniformes; family Salmonidae; genus Oncorhynchus; species Oncorhynchus keta. The sequence continues at coordinate 5,861,981 of NC_068436.1, read as the reverse complement.
AGGTGAAGAAGCAGGATGTGGAGGTCCTGGATTGGTATGGTTGCACATGGTCTGCGGTTGTGAGACCGGTGGGACGTACTGCCAAATTCTCTAACACGACGTTGGATGTGGCTTATGAGAAATTAACATTTAATTATCCGGCAACAGCTCTGGTGCACATTTCTGCAGTCAGCATGCCAATTGCATGCTCCCTCAAAACTTGAGACATCTGTGGCATTGTGTTGTGTGAAAAAACTACACATTTTAGAGTAACCTTTTATTGCCCCCAGCACAAGGTGCACCTGTGTAATGATCATGCTGTTTAATCAGCTTCTTGATATGACACACCTGTCAGGTGGATGGATTATCTTGGCAAAGGAGAAATGCTCACTAACAGGGATGTACATTTGTTTTGAGAAATACACTTGCTGTGCAAATGGAACATTTCTGTTAACTTTTATTTCAGCTCATGAAACATTGGACCAACACTTTACATGTTGCATTTGCATTTTTGTTCAGTATATGTTTGTGCTCCTTTATCGTGTACATTTGATTTGAGCACGTTTTCTATGATTGTCTATGCGCCATTATTGATCGTATTATTTGTTGGTATGTAAGTAACTCCATTGCCTAAGTAGGTTTGTTTGTGTAGATATTACTTAGATCCTTTTTCATATTGTAGATACTATTGAGCTTTGAGTATTTTTGGAGGTATGTGCTTTTGACTAGTGCCTGTATAATTGGCCAGGTTATTTGCCTTACATCAGGGCTCTCCAAACCTGTTCCTGGAGAGCTACCCTGTAGGTTTTCAATCCAACCCCAGTTGTAACTAACCTGATTCAGTTTTTCAACCAGCTAATTATTAGAATCAGGTTCGCTAGATTAGGGTTGTTATGAATACACTGGGAATTAGCCCATTTGAAGTGTACCTCCAACTCCCAGTGTTCTTATCAATACACAACCACGGTAGCCCACACCCAAACCACCAGCAGCAAGTTCACCTCAATATACAGTTTCATTACCAATCAACCCAAAGCTGTTTTCAGATCTGCGAAGATGAACAAGAGGAGGTGAGTTAAAGGAACCCACTTTAGACTATTGAGATGCACCCAGAGTGTCTCACTCACATGAAGGAGTCATCTGATGACCGGGGCCAAGCCACGTAGCAGATTGTCCGGCGGGGCAGGATGCGGATGGTGGAGTAGAAGCAGAGGGGGAAGGCCAGCACCACGGCCAGCGCCCAGATACACAAGATCACCACCTTGGTGGCTGTGGCCGACAGCCTGGGTTTCAGCGGGTGGATGATGGCCATGTACCTGCAAGGGTGTCAAATCAAATCAAGCGTTATTTATACAACACATTTTAGACGTGAATGTGACGCAATGCGCTTCACAGGAAAATACATTAATAAAAAAAACAAATCAAAATATATTTTTATGGTTGAGATTCTTCAAAATAGCCACCCGTTGCCTTGATGACAGCTTTGCACACTCTTAGCATTCTCTCAACCAGCTTCATGAGGTAGTCACCCGGAATGCATTTCAATTGACAGGTGTGCCTTGGTAAAAGTTCATTTGTGGAATTTCTTTCCTTCTTAATGTGCTTGAGCCAATCAGTTGTGTTGTGACAAGGTAGGGTTGGTATACAGAAGATAGCCCTATTTGATAAAAGACCAAGTCCATATTATGGCAAGAACAGCTCAAATAAGCAAAGAGAAATGTTATTCATTCATTACTTTATTTTATGACAGGAAGGTCAGTCAATATGGAACATTTCAAGAACTTTTAAAGTTTCTTCAAGTGCAGTCGCAAAAACAATAAAGCGCTTTGTTGAAACTGGCTCTCGTGAGGACAGCCACAGGAAAGGAAGACCCAGAGGACAAGTTCATTAGTTACCAGCCTCAAACATCAACTGTTCAGAGGAGACTGCGTGAATCAGGCCTTCATAGTCGAATTGCTGCAAGTAAACCACTACTAAAGGACATCAATAAGAAGGAGAGACTTGTTTGGGCCAAGAAACACGAGTAATGGACATTAGACCGGTGGAAATCTGTCCTATTGTCTGATGAGTCCAAATTTGTTTTTCAACAGGACAATGACCAAACACACCTCCAGGCTGTGTAAGGGCTATTTGACCAAGAAGGAAAGTGATGGCATACTGCATCAGATGACCTGGCCTCCACAATCACCCGACCTCAACCCAATTGAGATGGTTTGGGATGAGTTGGACCGCAGAGTGAAGGAAAAGCAGCCAACAAGTGCTCAGCATATGTGGGAACTCCTTCAAGACTGTTGGAAAAGCACTCCAAGTGAAGCTGGAGAGAAGGCCAAGAGTGTGCAAAGCTGTCATCAAGGCAAAGGGTGGCTACTTTGACTAATCTCAAATATAAAATATATTTTGATTTGTTTAACACTTTTTTGGTTAGTATATAATTTCATATGTGTTATTTCATAGTTTATGTTTTCACTGTTATTATACAATGCAGAAAATTGTAAAAATAAAGAAAAACCCCTGAATGAGTAGGTGTATCCAAACTATGGTACTGTATGTTCACAGTTTCAGCCCCCCCCCAGGGTTCTTTGGAAGGCTATTCCAGAGGCTGGGGGCATAGTAACTATAGGCTGCCTCTCCATACCTCTTGGTCCTGGGCTTTGGGATAGTTTAAAGGTCAGTGCCAAAGGACATGAGAGACCTACTAGGTACATAACTCAAAAGCATGTCTGATATGTATTGGGGCGCACAGTTGTGGATTGATTTAAAAACCAATAGAATAATCTTTAAATTAATTCTTAAACTCACAGGCAGCCAGTGCAGAGACTTTAAAACTGGTGTAATGTGTGCTCTCCGTCTGGCCATCCTGAAGCGTTCTGTATGTTTTGCCGTTGGCCAATGGCTTTCTTTGGTAGACCAGACAGGAGAGCATTACAGTATTCAAGCCTGCTTTTAATAAAAGCATGGATGAGTCTCGCTGTATCAGCCTGAGAGAGAAACGGCCGTACCTTGGCAATGTTCCTCAGGTGGTAAAATGCTATTTGGTCACATTCCTAATGTGTGATTCTAAGTTTAGTTCAGAACCTAAAGTGATACCTATGTTTTTACCTGGTGTTTTATCTTATTTGACCGTGAATTAAAATATGCGGCCAGATTCTGTGTGCTTTGGCTCCAATAATAAGTACCTCGTTCTTATCTTGATTTAGCTGGAGGAAGCTGTGAACCATCCAAGTATTTAAATCACTAATACAGTCTAATAATTTATCTGTGGAGCTAAAATGCTCTGGTGACACAGAAGTGTAAAGCCGTGTATCGTCTGCGCAGCAGTGAAAATCAATGTTGTGCTTTCTGATGACGGTGCCAAGGGGCAACATATAAACTGAACAGAAAATCAAACCTTGTGGAACACCACATGGGATATGTATGAGTTATGTTCACTAAGGGTGATAAAAAAGCTCTTGACCGGTTTAAGAGGTCCTAAACCAATTTAGAACTGGACCGGAGAGACCAACCCACACCCAAGGACAGAGAGCTGTTCAGCATCTGGCTCTCAGATCATTTGCCACTTTATCTTAGGCTGTCTGTGCTGTGGTGGGCAAGAAAACCAGATTAGATTTTTTTTAGTAGTTTAAAAAAACAATTTCTCCAGAATTTTGCTTAAGAATGGAAGGTTGGAGATTGGCTGATTGATTTGTTTAAAACAAATTTGTTTTGGCAAACCCATTCCCTAATATTCTCCAAATCTCCTTGTAAAGCTTGCTGTACCTGTTGAACCGATTGTCTTGCTGCATAAATTGTAGTATCATCTGCAAATATAGTAGCTTGACTTTCAGCTAAGGCATAGGGAAGGTCGTTGGTATATATAAAGAAGTGGCCCAAGGCAGCTGCCCTGCGGTATTCCACAGTTTAACACATGAGGGGAAGAAAATGAACCATTGATATAGGTTGACTGTTTCCTGTCAGTTAGATATGACTGTACCCATTTCAATGCCACCTCCTTAAAACCATAATGCATTAATTTTGTCAAAATTATTTCACAATCCACTAAATCAAATGCTGCACTTAAATTTAAAAATAGTTCACCCACAAACTTGCCATTATCCATAGCATTGAGCCACTGGTCAGTCATGTCAACCAATGCAGTGGTAGTGGAATGGTTTTTGCGATAAGCATGCTTATTGGCTGTAATCAGATCATTCTTTTCCATGTACTCCCATATTTGGCTCCTCACAATACCCTCCAATATCTTACTGATTGTACGGAGTAGACTAATTGGTCGACTATTGGCAGGAGTAATGGGTTCTTTGCAGTCTTTCGGAATAGGACACAGTATACATTTGCAAACATCCCCTTTTCCAGTGACCAATATATCCCAGTGGAACTGCAATCTGGGCAGCAGCACAGCGAAGCAAAAAATTGCCCATGAGACCATAACCTGTAGATTTACCATCAGGTAATGACTTCAATAGGTTTAACACCTCCTCCACCGACACCGTTTGCAGACTAAAAGAGCAGATCTTGTTGCTCATAATATGATCATCAATCCATTGGACAATAGCTTGTTTGGAAGAGTGTATGTTTATATTGTTGCTCAGTAAATTAATTTTCTTTTTAAAAAAAATTGCAAAATGATTGGCAATATCAACTGGTTTTGTTATTATTCTCCTGTCAACCTCCACACTAGATGGGCATGATGAGATAGATGTACCAAGTAAGCCCTTAACTGTGTTCCAAAACAGTTCAGAATCAGAATCATTTTTACAATCAGTAAAAGCATTGTTGTAAAATAACTTTTTTTTCTTTCGATTCAATTTAACTGCATAATTACGTAATGTTCTATAATTCTGTTCATCAATTTCTAATTTTGACATGGCTGCCATATTTCTTTGAGAAAAAGCCTCAGCCAGTTCATCATCAATCCATGGAGATGGACGGGCACCAACTGTACTCTTTCTTATAGAAGCATGATGGTCCATTACCTCAGTGAGCAAATCAGTAAAACATTCTGTAGTGTGATTTAAATCATCCTCTAGAAAAATCAGCTCCCAGGGTACAGCAGCCAAATCATTTAGAATTAATTAAATGTTTTAACATTTCTCTTGACCACAATCCTAGGGGATTGCTAAGAGCTGAAAATTGCTTAGAGCTGAAGAATCTAGATTACTTTTCTTCAGAACGGTTTCACCATAGCAGTTTTTAGTGCAGTGGGGAAAGTGGAGTGAGTGATCAACAATAGCTTGTACTTCTTCAGATATGTAATTAAAAACTGTTTTGAAGATTGTGGTGGGTATAGGATCGATAAGGCAGGTTGTGTTGTGATATCACTTTCCTGAGCATGTCTGTGTCAACCAGGGGAAATAACTCCATAGTGCCTTTGCGTGGTAGGCTAGGGCACATATCATCCCACTTCTCATCAGGTCTTGCTTGACTGATACCCAGCCCAATGTTTTCTTATCTTATCTCTGAAATATGCCACAAACTCATCACATTTAGATGTGGAGGAAAGTTCATGTAGTTTTGCGGCGGTAGGATTTATCAGCCCATCAATTGTCAAGAATAGCACTCTCAAATTATTCTGATAATTAGTGATCAGGTTAGAGAAATGAGCTTGTCTGGCATTTCAAATCGCCTTGATATATGCCAAGTTGCTCTCTCAGAGTAATGGACCTGCAACTTTGACTGTCTCGACTTCCGCTCTGCCTTTCTACAATTTATCTTACATTTGAATGTTTCCTCACTCCGTTTGGATGTGGCCTTTTTCAGACTTGCTGGAGCTTTGGCATCAATGACTGCCCTTAATTTGCAATTCAAGTTATCAACTACAGTTGAAGTTGGAAGTTTACATACACTTAAGTTGAAGTGATTAAAACTCGTTTTTCAACCACTCCACAAATTTCTTGTTAACAAACTATAGTTTTGGCAAGTTGGGTTAGGACATCTACTTTGTGGATGACACAAGTAATTTTTCCAACAATTGTTTACAGACAGATTATTTCACTTATAAATCACTGTATCACAATTCCAGTGGGTCAGAAGATTACATGCACTAAATTCACTGTGCCTTTAAACAGCTTGGACAATTCCAGAAAATTATGTCATGCCTTTAGAAGCTTCTGCTAAGAAAATTGACATCATTTGATTCAATTGGAGGTGTGCCTGTGGGTGCATTTCAATGCCTGCCTTCAAACTCAGTGTCTCTTTGCTTTACATCATGGGAAAATCAAAAGAAATCAGCCAAGACCTCAGAAAAGGTCTGGTTCATCCTTGGGAGAAATGTCTAAATGCCTGAAGGTACCACGTTCATCGGTACAAACAATAGTACGCATGTATAAACACCATGGGACCACAAAGCTGTCATACAGCTCAGGAAGGAGACGCTTTCTGTCTCCTAGAGATGAATGTACTTTGGTGCGAAAAGTGCAAATTAATCCCAGATCAACAGCAAAGGACCCTGTGAAGATGCTGGAGGAAGCAGGTACAAAAGTATCTATATTCACAGTAAAACGAGTCCTATATCGACATAACCTGAAAGGCCACTCAGCAAGGAAGAAGCCACTGCTCCAAAACCACCATAAAAATGCCAGACTACGGTTTGCAACTGCACAAGGGGACAAAGATTGTACTTTTTGGTTAAATGTCCTCTTGTCTGGTGAAACAAAAATAGATTAATGACTTTTCGTTATATTTGGAGAAAAAAGGGGAGGCTTGCAAGCTGAAGAACACCCTCCCAATCGTGAAGCACAGGGGTGGCAGCATCATGTTGTGTGGGTGCTTTGCTGCAGGAGGGTCTGGTGCACTCCACAAAACAGATGGCATCATGAGGCAGGAAAATGATGTGGATATATTGAAGCAACATCTCAAGACATCAGTCAGGAAGTTCAAGACATCAGTCAGGAAGCTTGGTCACAAATGGTTCTTCCAAATGGACAATGACCCCAAGCATACTTCCAAAGTTGTGGGAAAATGGCTTAAGGACAACAAAGTCAAGGTATTGGAGTGGCCATCACAAAACTCTGACCTCAATCCTATAGAACATTTGTGGGCAGAACTGAAAAAATGTGTGCTTGCAAGGAGGCCTACAAACCTGACTCAGTTACACCAGCTCTGTCAGGAGGAATGGGCCAAAATTCACCCAACTTATTGTGGGAAGCTTGTGGAAGGCTACCCAAAACGTTTGACCCAAGTCAAACAATTTCGAGGCAATGCTACCAAATACTAATTGAGTGTATGTAAACTTCTGACCCACTGGGAATGTGATGAAAGAAATAAAAGCTGAAATAAATAATTCTCTCTACTATTATTCTGACATTTCACATTCTTAAAATAAAGTGGTGAACCTAACTGACCTAAAACAGGGAATTTTTACTAGGATTAAATGTCAGGAATTTTGAAAAACGGAGTTTAAATGTCTTTGGCTGAGGTGTATGTAAACTTCCAACTTCAACTGTAAATCATCACAAGAGGAAGGCAGAATAGGGGATGGTGTATTGTTCATACACTCAATAAACTTCGGAGGTAAGATAGCATTTTTTATAATGTGTTCAGTATTACCCTGCGCTATCGGCAACAAGAACATAAAAAAATACACCGTGGTGATCAGATAAAGCAACATAAACAATAGAGGATTTATCAATAGTTAGCCACTCGGTAATAATCAGGTCCAGAGTAAGGCCACAGTTATGGATGGGCCCAGTAACATGTTGGATAAAGTACGTAGAGATCAAAAGATTCATCAATTCAATGGCCATGGAGTCACTCTCTTTGTCAACATGAATAAAAATTATTGTGTTGGGCGATTTTCAATCATAGTTCTCAAGGACAACAGAACAATTCTTCAGAGAAATCAGTAAAAAATAATGCGGGGCAGTGCTTTGGTGGCCTAGACAGGGTTATAGCCAGCACTGGTGGCTGACATTTAAACAGTATAGCAGAATGGTCAAAATACCCAAAGTCGTCAAATGAAAAGTCCTTACAGCTTAGAGCATTAGTAAAAAAAATGGAGGCTGTACGCCCCACCCTTTTCCCCTTTTCTGATAGAGTATGGAAAGCTGTAGGGGGAGGCTTCAATAAGAGCGGCCCTACAGTCTGAAGACATGTTTCAGTGTGAAAAATGCAATCATCTTTGCGCTCAGTAATGAGGTAATTCACGAGAAAGGTTTTACTAGTGATTGCTCTCAGATTTAAACGTGCCATATTCAATGAGTATGGACCACTCTGCCCCTGGGGCATCTGCCGTGAGGTAACCAATGAAATAACAACCACTTTTTCCCTCTAAACTATCAGAATGGTAAGATATGACACGCGGTGTTAGAGGAACATGAAGTAGGTTACACACAATAACCATAGAGCCATTTCTACAGGACTTGATATACTTTCCAAGTCCTCTGTTGCTTATTCTGACAGGGAGGACTGGAGCACTACCAGACCCTGTTCATCAGTCTCTAAAACAGCCTCTATAACCATTCAAGAGGTCACGAGGTCAGTCAGGGGGTGAAAGCAAAGACGGTGGATAAATGAAGATGTCTTACTCAGGCCGTTTACCAATGAAAAACATTGTCACAGTTTACTAAACTGTGTGTGTGTCTCCCATAGACACCAATACGATCGAACTTGGGTCTGGTCTACTTAGTTCAGTGACTGTATAAGGACCCAGTGATATGTCTCGCTTCCGTCTCCGGTGAAAGGATATTACGTCAAAGTTCAAAGGTCATGGTTGATTTGGTATTTTATTCCGCCATACACTGCTTGCTTTAGAGGTTATACTTTTAAACATTTTTGAATAGTGTACACCATAACTACAGTTAATGAATACCATTTAGTATGCAGGACCCACTGGGCACACACTGGTTGAATCAATGTAATTTCCATATAATTTCATTGAAATTAAGTTGAACCAACATGGAATAGATGTTGAATTGACATCTGTGCCCAGTGGGAAGTGTCTTATTGTACAAATGCATTCTTTATAAGCTCTCATTTAGACAAATATTTGGCGGTGGCTGTGTTGGATCAAACATAAAAGCGACAAAAAAAGAGGATGAGATGCGAGTATTGTTTCTGTCTCACTGGAGAGTGTTGTGGAAAGTGTTGTCAAACATTGAGGCCTCCATTTTCCGAATGTGAGTTAAACAAGCTCTTCTTGACAAAAGCCAGAGACCAGGTTGAAATACTACGATGTCAAATCAAACAGTAACTAAGATACCAGCGGGAGCGGCCACCATTAGGATAGTAATATGTGTGTGTGTGTCTGTGCCCAATTTCAGATTGCTTTAATATGTAGTATCTCAGGTACTCAAAACAAAGGATGCCCCATGTGGAGCAAGTTATGAAGTTATGATTGACTCTTAGACTCTTCCCAGTCTATCTTTAATTGGATCCAACACTGCTGTTTGTTTGGTTTCCAGCATACAAAGATTCCATTTCCCCAGAATTGACTGCTGTCAGGTTTCATCCTCAGACCTTACCTTACCTTTCCTTTTCTTATCTCTCTGTCTGTCTGCTTGTCTCTATGTGTGTGTGTGTGTGTGTGTGTGTGTGTGTGTGTGTGTGTGTGTGTGTGTGTGTGTGTGTGTGTGTGTGTGTGTGTGTGTGTGTGTGTGTGTATGCGTGTGCATGAGAGTATACCTGTGCTGTGTGTGTGTGTGTGTGTGTGTGTGCTCTGTCTTTGATTCTGTGTATCAAAGGCCCACAGTAGGCCTATAAGTGGTCAGGTCGTGGTCATGCCCATGCAGGTGCGGATTAACTCCTTTGACTAACTTCAAAGTCAGATGAAAAGAGATGTTGGACTGTAGTCCTACTGTGCAACACAACTTGTAAAGGTATAGAGTTGACCTCCAGACACCTGGGGCCTCATTTATTTCTGTTTTGATGTTAAGGTTATAAAACTGTCATAAATAATGCACTGCGCCAAATTATTAGCAGGCTACCGTTATTTGATTGAATTCTCACGCCCTGACCTTAGTTATCTTTGTTTTCTTTATTATTTTGGTTAGGTCAGGGTGTTACAAGGGTGGTTGGTTTAGTTTTTGTATTGTCTAGGTGTTTTTGGCCTGTCTAGGGTTTTTTGTGTATCTATGGGGTTTTAGCATGTCTAGGCATATGTAGGTCTATGGTGGCCTGAATTGGTTCCCAATCAGAGACAGCTGTTTATCGTTGTCTCTGATTGGGGATCCTATTTAGGTTGCCATTTTCGTTTTGTGGGCTATTGTCTGGGTAGTTGCATGTCAGCACTCTTGTTATAGCTTCACGTTCATTTTGTTAGTTTGTTTAGGGTTCTTCGTTTAAATAAAGAATGTATTCATATCACGCTGCGCCTTGGTCTCCTCATTATGAGGAACGTGACACATACGTTTTAGTGTTTGTATTAGCCTACCATTATTATAATTCCTGTGCATCAAACACCTCAACTTTCCTCAAAATAGCAATATTTGCTTGCAATACAGTTGATCAACCACTAGAAGTTCTGAGTATGCATGGTCTTAAATATGCATGGTGATACAGTTGAAGTCGGAAGTTTACATACACCTTAGCCGAATACATTTAAACTCAGTTTTTCACAATTCCTGACATTTAATCCAAGTAAAATTCCCTGTCTTAGAACAGTTAGGATCACCACTTAGTATTAGAGTGATTTATTTCAGCTTTTATTTCTTTCATCACATTCTCAGTGGGTCAGAAGTTTACATACACTCAATTAATATTTGGTAGCATTGCCTTGAAATTGTTTGACTTGGGTCAAACGTTTTGGGTAGCCTTCCACAAGCTTCCCACAATAAGTTGGGTGAATTTTGGCCCATTCTTCGTGACAGAGCTGGTGTAACTGAGTCAGGTTTTAGGCCTCCTTGCTTGCACAATGTTTTTCAGTTCTGCCCATACATACTATGGGATTGAGGTCAGGGCTTTGTGATGGCCACTCCAATATCTTGACTTTGTTGTCCTTAAGTCATTTTGCCACAAATTTGGAAGTATGCTTGGGGTCATTGTCCATTTGGTAGACCCATTTGCAACCAAGCTTTAACTTCCTGACGGATATCTTGAGATGTTGCTTCAATATATCCACATCATTTTCCTCCCTCATGATGCCATCTCTTTTGTGAAGTGCACCAGTCCCTCCTGCACCAAATCACCCCCACAACATGATGCTGCCACAACCGTGCTTTTTGGTTGGGATGGTGTTTTTCAGGTTGCAAGCGTCCCAATTTTTCCTGAAAAAATAACGATGGTCATTATGGCCAAACAGTTCTGTTTTTGTTTCATCAGACCAGAGGACATTTAGCCAAAAAGTACGATCTTTGTCTCCATGTGCAGTTGCAAACTGTAGTCTGGCTTTTTTTATGCCGGTTTTGGAGCAGTGGCTTCTTCCTTGCTGAGCGGCCTTTCAGATTATGTTGATATAGGACTCGTCTTACTGTGGATATCAATACTTTTGTACTTTTTTCCTCCAGCATCTTCACAAGGTCCTTTGCTGTTGTTCAGGGATTGATTTGCACTTTTCGCACAAAAGTACGTTCAACAAGAAATTTGTGGAGTGGTTAAATGAGTTTTAATGACTCCAACCTAAGTGTATGTACAATTCCGACTTCAACTCTACACACTTTCCCCATCAAGTTCAAAATGGCAAAATACCAACTTTTCTAGGAAAACTGGCATACGCGAGATTTAATATTTTTCCTCCAAATGCACCTTTGATAAATAAGGCCCTGCGATGTTTCGCCCCGAGAAGAAGCACAGCAGGGTAAATCCAGTGTGTGCGAGTGTGTGTACACGCTTGTGTTTGCATGTGTGTTGGTGTGAGTATAGCTTTCATATAAGCATTCTTGGCACTTAAAGCCATTATTTCACTGCAGGTACTCCAATTTAAATGACTTAATCAGCACGTACCTCCACAATGATAGGTTGGCTGCACAGTGGAGCTCATTAGAAGAACTCTGGCTCTTTTATACACAAACTGAGTAATGAAATGCTTGATCAAATCCTCAAGAAGTGTTTTCTAATGTTGAATGCATCCCAAATGGTTAGATTGGTTAGATTAGTGGATTTAAAGCTACATTCAGTTCATTCTCGTTTTGACAGAATGTAAGGAGAGGGTTGGTTTCCCGTGTGTGTGTGTGTGTGTGTGTGTGTGTGTGTGTGTGTGTGTGTGTGTGTGTGTGTGTGTGTGTGTGTGTGTGTGTGTGTGTGTGTGTGTGTGTGTGTGTGTGTGTGTTAATAACCTGTATCCATACATAGCATGCATAACAGGCTATTATGATGATGTATGAAAATGTTGACATCTGACCAACATCAGGTGTCTTGTTATACCATTAGGCCTACCTTTTTCAAATTTGATTTAAGGGGTTTGGTTATAGAATCAGTACATTACATGAAACCGGAGTAGCATTAAACAAATACTAACAAATTGTCACATTTCATATAAAAATAAATTCACCAAATGTAATAGAATGTGTGAAAATTAAGTTGATGTCTCCAGAGCTCACCTGTCGACCGCTATTGCGCTCATTGAATAGATGCTTGAAAACACTGCTGTGACTGGGAAAAAGTTGTGGAACTTGCAGTATGATTCTCCAAAGTACCAATTGCCGTGAGCAGCATATATGAAATTAATCAACGTGTTGAACGCGGCCATTGAGGCGTCAGAGAAAGCCAAGTTGAGTAAAAAGTAGTTTGTCACGGTCCGCATCCTCTTGTGCGCCAATACGATCCAAATCACTATCAGGTTCCCAAAAACTGCCACGGCGAGCACAAGGCTGTACGCGACCGACCATAGCACGATGCGCCAAGGCGGTTGTACAAACTGATTTGTAAAGGTCCTAGTTGTGTTTGATCCGTTGTTTGCCGCAGCCATTCCTCTAGTCACCCTGCCGATATTTACTTGGATTCAATGCCTGGAGGTGGTAGCCGTTGAATTGGCATACACCTTCGCAGCGCACCAAAACCCGCAAGTGCTCTGCTCAATACGGTCACGTTAAGTCCCTCTTCATTTATATTGCTGTTCCGGTCACTACAGGGCAAACGCGTTTGGGAGACAGTCGTAACAAAATGTCTAGTGACAACTCCACTAAATAATTGACACTTGAAGAGCACGGCACTTCTGATCTATATGATAGAGTACTTCTCAAATAGGCTACCGATAATATTCGAACAGTTCTTTGGAAACAGAGATTATTCTTTGTTTTGCTACGCATAAGTGAACGTATCCTAGAGCTCTGAGCAGCAGTAGGATCCAAAGGGATGGACTGCGCTGAGTCGTGCGCTGAACGCGCTGCGCGTGTTCCATTCAATTCTTTCCGTCACACTCCCCTCCCCTTTCTAATAACAACCTGTCATTCACTTGAACTGTAGATCAATCAGCTACGCTTTTATACAAATGAGACATAAACATATGGCAAGCATGGAATTTGATGGCGAGTCACTTATAAGTGCCTTACATAATCACGATGAACGACATGCACGTATCAGGCACCGATTAAAGGCCTGCAGCATCTGTTGCCTCCATTGACTGAGTCGCTAATTTCACTCATGGTACATCTCCGTGATCAAAGGGCCTTTGTCATTGTCACTGCAAGTATTGAAAATATACCTTTATTGACTAAGTTTACTAAACAGTCATATTTGATAAATGTGTCTAGTATCTCCAAAAATGTGTTGTTTTTACCCCAAATAAATCTCTTAATTCCCAAGATCGATTTTCAATAGATGGATCTGCCAAGGCCTTATCACCAAAATTAATGCAGTTCCCAATAGGCCTATGTCAACCTTTTCGGGATGGACTGACTCTATCATCCTAATGCACTCATTCAAAACAATCAATCAAACTTTCAGGGTACCAAACCAATATTGTATTTTTGAAGCTTCAGCTTTGGAATTCTTGCTCCATTGCATCTCATAATAAAAGTTACATTATCTGAAAAATACACAGCCCCCCTCGGTATTCAACAGAATCCAAACCACCAAGCATCCCTCATTTGTGTCACCTAAGCAGCGTGTAAAGGACAGAGGGGCTTCATCCCAAACGGCACCCCATTCCCATTATAGTGCATAACTTTAGGGGCTTTGGTCAATAGTGGTGCACTATGGAATAGGGTGCTATTTGGGACATGCACAGGAGCACGTGGGAAAGTGCCTTTTATCCACTGATCCGCATGCTCCGTATAGAAAGTAGAGAAGGTGACGCCACACCGACGTTAAGACATTAATGTTCCCGACCACAGGTGTTCACTGCAGAGGGAGTCATGCCAATTAGGCTTCTCTCTCCCCTTCTCCTGGTGGGTTCCCCTAGCAATTATGCAGGATTACACCTGATGGGTTCCCCTGGCAATTAGGCAGGATTACACCTGATGTGCCCCTTTGAATGAGTTATATAACTGTCTGCGCTCCTTCCGAGCTGGATTACTTATGGGGAGCTGAAATGGCCATTTTCTGGTGGTGTGGGAATAGATTGGGGTGACACACACACACACACACATTGGCCCAACAGAAAAATGTAATCTATTCCATTGCATAGTATTCTATTACATTCCATTCTTTGAAAGGGAAAGATGGAACAGTTCAAATCTCTCACACATTCCTGTCGTGTCTTTGGCTATGCCGGATTAAGTGATATGACATGCTATTCTATAAAATAATTTCTCTGTAATTAATATTACCTGATTGAGCTAATCATGTAAATGTAATTAACTCGAGAGTCGGGGCACCACAAAATAATATTTATAGAGCTGTTATCTTCCGAGTAAACTCTTAAAGACCTAGTAATATTTTACATCAATAGCAGTCAATATTAATTGTCATCTTAATTCAGTCTCATCTGAAAGTTGTAAATTCTTGGTTATCTGCACGAACCCTGGCTAACAAGTTGAATCAGCAATACACAATTGGGTTTAATGATTTATTTACTAAATACCTAACTAATCACACAGAATTACACATACACATAATTAATCATAACTTGATTACAAATTCCGTTATAAAGGAAAACGTCCCTAGCGGGCGGAACAGATATGACAGCTGGTTACACAAAAGAAAAGGGGCTGGGTTTGAGTGAAAGAGCGGGAAGACTGAGGGACACAGGGAGAAGCTGTGCTATCGTAAATACAGTATCTTATGCATTCTAAATTACCGCCCATTTGGAAAAGGACAATGCAATAAATATTTACTCTGAGCTGTGATTTGGTAGGTTGGTGGTAGATGGAAGGCCATGTTGCCCAACCGAGTCCTTTGTCCTTTGAAGAATGTCCTTTGAAGAATGCTGGTAAATTGAATACGTTGTAGTAACGTCGTTGTGTGGTAGACGGAATACTCTGTCTGTAGCTTCCTAACCTGTGTTTGTAGCTGCTGTTGCTAACTCCACGGCTAGGAGGTATCACTTCTGTAGTGAATAAGAGTTCAAAGTTCATACCATTCGCAACCAAAGCTCACGCTGATGTTGGCTTCGTTCTGTAGTTATTATCTGAACCATTCTGACATCGGACCGTCGTCCTCACATCCTCGGAACAGGAGGTTATATTGTCGTCAATGCTTTATATAGGAAGGGAGAGGAGGGCGTTGTCACATTCTGACCTTTATTTAATTTGTTTTGTCATTATTTAGTATGGTCAGGCTGTGAGTTGGGGTGGGCAGTCTATGTTTGTTTTTCTATGATTTGGGGATTTCTATGTTTCGGCCTAGTATGGTTTTCAATCAGAGGCAGGTGTCATTAGTTGTCTCTGATTGAGAATCATACTTAGGTAGCCTGGGTTTCACTGTTTGTTTGTGGGTGTTTGTTTCCGTGTCTGTGTTTTTCACCACACGGTACTGTTTTGGTTTTCGTTCGTTCCACGTTGATTGTTTTTGTATTCAGTTGTGTTCATGTTGAGTATTTCTTATTAGAAGAACCATGGACACTTACCACGGCGCATATTGGTCCTCCGATCCTTCTCGCCTCTCCTCTTCAGACGAAGAGGAGGAAAACCTTTACAGAAACACCCACCAACCAAGGACCAAGCGGCGTGGTAACAGACAGCGACGACAGCAGCAGCAGCAGCATCAACAACAGCGGCCAGCATCACAGGACTCCTGGACATGGGAGGAGATTTTGAACAGAGAAGGACCCTGGGCACAGGCTGGGGAATATCGCCGCCTCCTAAGCAGAGCTGCGGGCAGCGAAAGCTGAGCGGCGGCGATATGAGGAGGCAGCACGGCAGCGCGACAGGTACGAGGAGAACTCGAGGTGTGGGGCTAAGCAAGGTAGCAGACCTGAGCTCACTCCTCGTGCTTATTATAAGCAGCACGTTACTGGTCAGGCACCGTGTCATGCGGTGAAGCGCACAGTGTCGCCAGTACGTGTCCATAGCCCGGTGCACTACAGGGCAGCCCCCCGAAAGTGTCATGCGAGTGTGGGCATCCAGCCAGGGCGTATGGTGCCTGCTCAGCGTGTCTGGTTGCCGGTACGCCGTTTCGGTCCAGGGTATCCTGCGCCGGCTCTGCGTGCTGTGTCTACGGGGCGCTGGGAGGGTGCAGTGTGTCCTCTGCCTGCACTCCGCTCGTGCTGGGCAAATGTGGGAGTGGAGCCTAAGAGAGAGGTGTGTGTAGTAGGCACTAGATCTCCCGTGCTTACCCACAGCTCGGTTCAACCTGTGCTTGCACTCTGAAGGGTCCGGGATAGAGTAGTTATCCAGCCTGGGGGAGTGGTGCCAAGGCTGCGCACCAGAGCTCCAGTGCTCCCCCACAGCCCGGTCCTTCAGGTGCCTCCTCCTAACACCAAGCCTCCTGGAGGTCTCCCCAGCCTGGTGGGTCCTGTGGCAGCCCCACGCACCAGGCTGTCTCTCTGTTTCCTCCCTACAGGTGTTCCCATCTGTCCAGAGCTGCTAGAGTCTCCCGTGCCCGGAGCTGCTAGAGTCTCCCGTCTGTCCGGAGCTGCTAGAGTCTCCCGTCTGTCAGGAGCCACCAGTGCCGCCAGTCTGTCATGAGCCGCCAAAGCCGCCAGTCAGCATGGAGCCGCCAGAGCCGCCAGTCAGCATGGAGCCACCAGAGCCGCCAGTCAGCATGGAGCCGCCAGAGCCGCCAGTCAGCATGGAGCCACCAGAGCCACCAGTCAGCATGGAGCCGCCAGAGCCGCCAGTCAGCCAGGATCTGCCAGAGCCGCCAGTCAGCCAGGATCTGCCAGAGCCGTCAGTCAGCCAGGATCTGCACTTCAGTCCTGAGCTGCCCTTCAGTCCCGAGCTGCCCCCGGGTCCCGAGCTGCTCATCAGTCCGGAGCTGCCCCTCAGTCCAGTGGGGCCATTTAGAAGGGTCGCCGTGTTTAGGAGGCCACGGAGGCGGACAATGAGGCGGAGAAAGACTGTGGTGAAGTGGGGTCCACGTCCCGCGCCAGAGCCGCCACCGCGGACAAACGCCCACCCAGACCCTCCCCTATAGGTAAAGGTTTTGCGGCCGGAGTCCGCACCTTTTTTGGGGGTACTGTCACGTTCTGACCTTTATTTCCTTTGTTTTGTCATTATTTAGTATGGTCAGGGCGTGAGTTGGGGTGGGCAGTCTATGTTTGTTTTTCTATGATTTGGTGATTTCTATGTTTCGGCCTAGTATGGTTCTCAATCAGAGGCAGGTGTCATTAGTTGTCTCTGATTGAGAACCATACTTAGGTAGCCTGGCTTTCACTATGTGTTTGTGGCTGTTTGTTTCCGTGTCTGTGTTTTTCACCACACGGTACTGTTTTGGTTTTCGTTCGTTCCACGTTTATTGTTTTTCTATTCAGTTGTGTTCATGTTGAGTATTTCTTATTAAAAGAACCATGGACACTTACCACGCCGCATATTGGTCCTCCGATCCTTCTCGCCTCTCCTCTTCAGACGAAGAGGAGGAAAACCTTTACAGGCGTGTTTGAAAAGTTTTATAGCCCATGTCCCTTCACAGGGGCGGGCCACTTATTGAGCAGAGCCCTAACCTTATGAAAAAACAATTCTCACATTTTAGAAGCTAAAATCAAATTTCATCCCATCACAAATCATTTCATATTCAAACATTTAAATTGAACAACAATTCCATGTGAATCCGATAACTCTGATGTGTAGACTTTCAACTGTAGAGTTTGTCATCTTATCATTGATGAGAATGTCTCAGATAACAACCGAACTGACATCATATTCATTAAGTACCACCGCATATATTCAATTGGTCGGATTACCAGAATATAGTTCATTTCCCCCCACCTTCTGATGTTCCCAGAATCTCTGTTAGCCAAAGGGGTTTGCAAATGTAACATCAGTAGGGTGGAAAAAGGGGGGAAGAGGTATTTATGATTGTCATAAACCTACACCCAGGCCAACGTCATGACATTCACATACTTTACACAAAAGCCCTAAAAAGGCTATTCATATAAAACTATTAGGATGCTCAATGCCTATCTATCCTCTCTTGCCCTCTTTTTCCAATGCATAATACAATGCATGGGGTGGCAGGGTAGCCTAGTGGTTAGAGTGTTGGACTAGTAACTGAAAGGTTGCAAGTTCATGTCCCCGAGCTGACAAGGTACAAATCTGTTGTTCTGCCCCTGAACAGGCAGTTAACTCACTGTTCCTACACCGTCATTGAAAATAAGAATTTGTTCATAACTGACTTGTCTAGTTAAATAAAGGTTAAAAAAATGTAATCTTAAGGCTCTGTTCATAATAGCTTCATCTATTCCTCAACTATACTTAATGTCTGTAGTTTTACAGATTGCGACAGCAGGGGAGATGGGTCTGGTTCCGAATTCTGTTTGACAGAGTTTCACACAATGACCTTTCAATCAGTTCTTTCAGTCCACCTGGTATAAGTGGCGTGGTCTATCATGGGAGAACGATAGCTCGCCTTGGGAGAAAATGGAGTTGGAATTGAATGGCTGGTAAGAGGTTGTTAACATAGCCTTTGACCTGCCTCATGTGTAGGAGAGTTGTAGAGATGAGTCTCTCACCAATGGGATGTTAATAAATGTATGTCGATTTGGATGTTTGCTAAATGGCATACAGTGAGTGTACAAAACATTAGGAACACCCGCTATTTCCATGACAGACTGACCAGGTGAATCCTATGATCCCTTATTGATGCCACGTGTTAAACTCACTTCAATCAGTGTAGATGAAGGGGAGGAGATGGGTTAAATAAGGATTTTTAAGCTTTGAGACAATTGAGACGTGGATTGTGTATGTGTGCTATTCATAGGGTGAATGGGCAAGACAACAGATTTAAGTGCCTTTGAACGGGGTATGGTAGTAGGTGCCAGACACACCGGTTTGTGTTGGGAACTGCAACGCTGCTGGGTTTTTCATACTCAACAGTTTCCCTTGTGTATGTAATGGTCCACCACCCGAAGGACATCCGGCCGACTTGACACAACGGTGGGAAGCATCAACATGAGCCAGCATCCCTGTGGAATGCTTTCAATACCGTGTAGAGTCCATGCCCCGACGAATTGAGTCTGTTCTGAGGGCAAAGGGGGGTGCAATTGAGATGGTTTGGGATGAGTTGGACCGCAGAGTAAAGGAAAAGCAGCCAACAAGTGCTCAGCATACATGGGAACTCTTTCAAGACTGTTGGAAAAGCATTCCTCATGAAGCTGGTTGAGAGAATGCCAAGAGTGTGCAAAGCTGTCATCAAGGCAAAGGGTGGCTACTTTGAAGAATCTGAAATATTTAAATATATTTTGATTTGATTAACACTTTTTTTGGTTACTACATGACTCCATATGTGTTACAATGTAGAAACTAGTAAAACATTAAGAAAATCCCTTGAATGAGTAGGAATGTCCAAACTTTTGACTGGTACTGTATATATGCACTGAGTGTATGAATTATTAGCAACACCTTCCTAATATTGAGTTGCACCCCCTTTTGTTCTCAGAACAGACTAAATTTGTTGGGGCATGGACTTCACAAGTTGTCGAAAACGTTCCACAGGGATGTTGTCCCATGCTTATTTATTTTGATTCCAGACTCTGAAATTGCTCCTTCTGATATTTCTTAATTTCTTTGTTTGTACTCTTGTGTGTATTGTTTTGTATTGCTAGGTGTTATTACTGCACGTTGGAACTAGAAGCAGAAGAATTTCTCTGCACCTGTTATAACATTTGCAAATCTGTGTACACGACCAATAAACTCTGATTCGATTTTGTGTGTGTATGTGTGTGTGTGTGTCCAGACCAATTAGATTAATGGAAATCCCAGGTTACGCGGGCCGGCATGACGCACGTCTACAAAGAAAGCAGAGTGCTTTCCATGGGTCAACCACAGTTTCCGTGGGTCAACCACAATTCTTCACTTTCCATGGGGCAACCACAGAGCAGGCTCAGCTTGCCCGGCTGCCACAAATTGTCCACTTTCACGTACACAATGGGGATGAACCAGAAATACCAGTTTTAGGCTAGACCTACTGGAATTCTTTACAGTTTTGTTGTTTTACTAAATGCTCAGTTCACTTGCCCCAGGCAATAGGGCAACCCATAAGGTTCCTGCTACAAGTCGGTTCTGGAGTTTTACCTAGTTACATCAGGAAGAAGAGATCTCTGTGGTGCCACCTCTGCTCCTAGTCTCTGCTGTCCTGTTTGAGTCTTTATGTGTGATTGGCTGACCCAACAGGATTAGTGGGCTACTTACAGCTTTGGAGAAAGAGCGAGAGAGAGAGGGGTGGAGACTAAAGGAAGATGGAAAAGAAGGTCAAAACAGGTCGAAGAGGGAGGGCAACGAGGAAGAAAATGAAGAAAGCATTAGAGGTACAACACACCCACTTTAGAATGTTATTAGTTGACACAGGGAAAGCATATGTTTTGGAAAAACTTTATTTTACGGTATAGACATTAGCAAGTATTTACTCAAAATGACACTAAAACGGTAATTACATAGTAATAGTAGCTATGAATTACAAGCACCAGTAGATTAAGATACGTCAATTGCTGACATTTTGGAAACTGGCCTTTCTCTTCCATTCCTTCCTTTCCCCCACCCTCACAAACCTTCTCTTTCTCTTCCATTCCTTCCTTTCCCCCACCCTCACAAACCTTCTCTTTCTCATCCATCCCTTCCTTTCCCCCACCCTCACAAACCTTCTCTTTCTCTTCCATTCCTTCCTTTCCCCCACCCTCACAAACCTTCTCTTTCTCTTCCATTCCTTCCTTTCCCCCACCCTCACAAACCTTCTCTTTCTCATCCATTCCTTCCTTTCCCCCACCCTCACAAACCTTCTCTTTCTCATCCATTCCTTCCTTTCCCCCACCCTCACAAACCTTCTCTTTCTCATCCATCCTTCCTTTCCCCCACCCTCACAAACCTTCTCTTTCTCATCCATCCCTTCCTTTCCCCCACCCTCACAAACCTTCTCTTTCTCTTCCATTCCTTCCTTTCCCCCACCCTCACAAACCTTCTCTTTCTCATCCATTCCTTCCTTTCCCCCACCCTCACAAACCTTCTCTTTCTCATCCATCGCTTCCTTTCCCCCACCCTCACAAACCTTCTCTTTCTCATCCATCCCTTCCTTTCCCCCACCCTCACAAACCTTCTCTTTCTCATCCATCCCTTCCTTTCCCCCACCCTCACAAACCTTCTCTTTCTCATCCATCCCTTCCTTTCCCCCACCCTCACAAACCTTCTCTTTCTCATCCATCCCTTCCTTTCCCCCACCCTCACAAACCTTCTCTTTCTCATCCATCCCTTCCTTCCCCCACCCTCACAAACCTTTTCTTTCTCATCCATCCCTTCCTTTCACCCCCACCCTCACAAACCTTCTCTTTCTCATCCATCCCTTCCTTTCCCCCACCCTCACAAACCTTCTCTTTCTCATCCATCCCTTCCTTTCCCCCACCCTCACAAACCTTCTCTTTCTCATCCATCCCTTCCTTTCCCCCACCCTCACAAACCTTCTCTTTCTCATCCATCCCTTCCTTCCCCCACCCTCACAAACCTTTTCTTTCTCATCCATCCCTTCCTTTCCCCCACCCTCACAAACCTTCTCTTTCTCATCCATCCCTTCCTTTCCCCCACCCTCACAAACCTTCTCTTTCTCATCCATCCCCTCCTCTCCCCCCACAAACCTTGCACCTAACAACTTATGAAAAATGTATGATGATGTGGCTCAGATCACAATCAATGTCTTACCTCTCTCTCTCTCTCTCTCTCTCTCTCTCTCTCTCTCTCTCTCTCTCTCTGTCTCTCTCTCTCTCTCTCTCTCTCTCTCTCTCTCTCTCTCTCTCTCTCTCTCTCCCTCTCTCTCTCTCTCTCTCTCTCTCTCTCTCTCTCTCTCTCTCTCTCTCTCTGTCTCTCTCTCTGTCTCTCTCTCTCTCTCTCTCTCTCTCTCTCTCTCTCTCTCTCTCTCTCTCTCTCTCTCTCTCTCTCTCTCTCCCCCTCTCTCTCTCTCTCTCTCTCTCTCTGTCTCTCTCTGTCTCTTTCTCTCTGGGAGACTCAGCACTTCGTACTGCAGTGGTTTAGGACCAGCAGAGGGAGTTCCTATTACATCATAAATGTTGCCAACTGAAATCTGATCTGAGAATAACATTAACGGGAAGGAGGCAACAGGAAGAGGGGAAAGGAAATAAGGGAGGGATAGATAGGTCAAAGAATGTTCTGTCTGTGAAAATTGTGGATTTGCTAAGGGCGTTGTCTGCTGTTGTGTGTGTGTGTCTTTGCGTGGTGTGTGTCAGGTCTTTCTTGCCTCTGTCATTGAAAAGTCCTGCTGTAGTGCCTGGTTTGCTTTGTTTACAGATTGTGAAATTTGGCTCACGCATGGGTGGGCTAGTTGAAAAGTTCAAAGGTTGCTGACTGCTCAGTATAACTTGGGAGACTGTAGTCCCAGCCAGGGAAGGAACTTTCACCTACACCACACGGTAAGACTGCTAGCCTTACACTTTTCTCTATACCATGTCGAGAGTTCTTACCTGTCTCTCATATGGATTCCTTTGGGTGTTAGTGACTGAGTGTGAGTGCGTGTATACTTGCACAGCTGGTGTCTGTGCGACTGCACACTTATTTGTGGGAGGGGTGTGTTGTATACATACAATATGTGTGCCTTGAAGTGCAGAAACTGAGTGGCCGGAAAACACATACTAGTATATCAGCTGCTACATTTCCTGCTTGCCTGTTTGTCCGGAATTTAGATTTCCCTTGTTCTCTGGCACAGGGAAGACTAACAAAGTGGGTCTGTTCATATGACAGAGGGTTAAAGTTCAGAACACGTTATATGACAAGAGGGTTAATGTTCAGGACACGTTATATGACAGAGGGCTAAAGTTCAGGATGTAAACATTGTTGTCAGTGTATGGTGACACCATGGTGGATTTATACAATATGAGCTCTGAGAGCCACTTTATATATTTATGATAGAGCATTTGAGAAACACCATTCTCTATGAAAATAGCTTTATACTATTCACAGTTGGTTTCCATAGAATGTGCCATGCAAAAAACGACATTAGGAGAAGCCACTTATAGATTAGAGCACAGGTGGCCAACCATTCTGGAGAGCTTGGTTATGTAGGCTTTTGCTCTAGCCTTGATTCAGCTAATCAATGTCCTGGTGAGCAGCTGATGAGTAGAATAATTTATGATAGATTGGGATTATTTGGCACAATTTATCACAGGTATGGGGTAAGTTGAGCCGCGTGTAATGATCGTCTTCATCTGAGGAACAGGAAAGATCGGACCTTTTAATCATTTGAAGTATCTTTTAACACAAGCTTAACACCTAACAAACGATTATAACATGTTTAATTAACACTCATTGTTACCTCATATCCCAGTGATAATGCTTTGGATTACTAAACACTAAACACTTACATTTGGTCAACTTGCCAATGGCTCAACTTACCTCATGATCATTTCATGCTAGGTTTACGGACCTCATATTGAAGCTTATAGAGACCCCAACGGATGAATAGAATAATCTTAAAATGATCTACTTTTGCTTCGATAAGCGTCATGAAACCTTTAACACAAAACATTTATTTTACTTGGTAAAAATACGTTTTTTGGAACTAACTTTTTCCATGTGGTTTCTTCCTTCACAGACTCCATGAAATGATGACCTCTTCCTAAACACTTGGTCAAATGATTCATTTTGTGTATGCTTTCCTAGAAACACTGGTGGCTCAACTTAACCCTTTGGCTCAATTTACCCCACTCTCCTCTACCCATTGTTTCAAATAACACCGCTGACCCTCACTAGCTTGCGAAAACTGTAAAGGTTGGTGCATTCATAGTTAATGAACGACATTTGCAGAGAGAGAGAGAGAGAGAGAGAGAGAGAGAGAGAGAGAGAGAGAGAGAGAGAGAGAGAGAGAGAGAGATCTAATCGGTTTTTAGTGCAACCATGGTTAATGGTAAACAGCTTGGATGCTAACAATGCTCCTTTAACTGGAATCTAAACAATTAACTTAACCCTACCAAGCCACAGTTCATACAGTAAACCTGGACCAAGGAGCCCATGAGGAATCACTTAACCACCCCAGGGGACATCGGAACCAGAAGAAGTAATGGTCTTATTGCGGAGAGTTGTCCATAGTAGACTGTGAACATAATAGCCGGGAATACCTCTAGGGCCTCTGGGGTTATTTAGGGCATTGTCTGACTATAGTACCTGTAATGAGCAGAGGTGGCACCACAGGTCTCAGAGTGGTGGTTCAATTTTATTGTAACCAGGTAAAACTCCGGAACCTTGTTCTGGGGCAAGTGAACTGAGCAGCCGGGCAAGTTTAGCCTGCTGTAATGTTGCCCCAGCTGATTTATTTTGGCTGAAAACCACAAAACTGTAATGAATGACAGTAGGCCTAGCCTAAAACGTATCTTTCTGGTTTATACCCATTTTTTAAGTGAAAGATTAACAATGTATGGCATTCATAGCTAGGGGTGCTGAGGGTGCTGCAGCACTGGCTGATCAAATAAGAAATGCATATTAACAAGGAACTAGGCCTTTATTGCTCCTGTATGAGAAGACAGAAATACTCATCAGCAGATCATTAAGTCAGAAGTGGTGAAAAGGGCTGAGGCAAATGTCTGCTCACCACATTACCATGGCCCTGATAATGTGTAATGCGATAGAGAGCTCAAATATGACTATTTGCTTACACTGTGGTTATTATTTTACAATACCTCTCCCTCTCTCTCTCAATTCAATTCAATTCAAGGGCTTTATCTGGCATCTCTCTCATGTGTTCTCATTGCTCTCTGTCAAGTGAGGTAGACAACATACTCTCTGAATATATCTCTGAAAAACAACAAAAATTAACAGTAAACATTCTCACATACAACAGTTTCAAAACAGTCTCTGACATTCAAATGTCATCTCTCTCTATATATATCTCTCTCTGACTCTCTGTATATCTCTCTCTCTCTCTATACTCTCTCTGTCTCTACTCTCTGACTCTCTGTCTGACACAAGATAAAATAAATAAGCATCTCTCTCTCTGTCTGTCTTCTCTCTGGTCTTTGTTCTTCACTGGTCTGCCTCTTTCTCGTCTCTCTCAGGTCTCTCAAATCTCTGCTCTGTGATCTCACTCTCTCTCTGTCTGTCTCTCTCTAGGTCTGGGAGTCTTTTCAAAATCTGTCTGATATGTCTCTCTCTGTCTTTGTGGATCTCTCTCTCTCTCTATCTCTCTCTCTCTGTCTCTCTTGGGCAGGAGGTTCTGACTCTCAGTCTGTCTCTTCCTCTCTCATTTTCTCTGAGCTCTCTCTGTCTCTCTCTCTGACTCTCTCTGTCTCTCTCTCTCTCTCTCTCTCTTCTCTCTCTCTCTCTCTCTCTCTCTCTCTCTCTGACTCTCTGTCTCTCTCTCTCTCTCTCTCTCTCTCTCTCTGACTCTCTGTCTCTCTCTCTCTGACTCTCTGTCTGTCTCTCTCTCTCTCTCTCTCTCTCTCTCTCTCTCTGTCTCTCTCTCTCTGACTCTCTGTCTGTCTGTCTGTCTCTCTCTCTCTCTCTCTCTCTCTCTCTCTCTCTCTCTCTCTCTCTCTCTCTCTCTCTCTCTCTCTCTATCTGTTTCTCTCTCTCTCTCTATCTGTTTCTCTGTCTCTCTCTGTATCTGTCTCTGTATCTGTCTCTGTCTCTTTCTCTCTCTCTCTCTGGCCAACAGATGGAGCCAGTCTCTCTCCCACCGCAGTCCCGTGTCGCCCTCTGCGGCGGCACCCATGGCAACGAGATGTCGGGCGTGTATCTGGTGAGGGAGCTGCAGAAGTTGGAGAAGGTAGGGTCGGCGACCTTGACCACAGTCATATCCAACCCGCGTGCCGTCCAAATGTGCAAACGCTACACCGACGTGGACCTCAACCGTTGTTTCACCGACGCCATACTCAGGTAAAGGTTGCCATAAGCACAAATGAAACTACACATGCAATCAGTGTGATCCGTCAAGGGATAGTCCACCACAACTACAAATGTATCCTATCATCTTACCACTAACAAGTATGGACCTGTTCGCAAATGAACTATTCAGGTGTGAACTGTATGAATCAAAGACGAGATCTTACAATGCATTGTAAAGAGACAAGGAAGCATACACAAGATAGCTTCCAAATAATATATTCCTCCACCGTGGAGTCAGTAAATTAACAATGTGGTCATGGCAACATTTCCAGATAACTTTGTTTTGGAATATTCTGAACCTTGCAGCCTGGGTTGTTATGTGCCTGGCTATCTGAACAGTCTATTAAAGTTTTTGCATTTATGGGACTATATCATAATTAAATCTTAGTACTTATTGATACTCAAGATTTACTCAACCCTACAGAGCTGAAGGGATGACATCCCAAAGAGTTTGGTGGCATTTACTTCCTCCTCTCAGTCTCTCACCAGCATAGATGAGTTGTTGGTATTCTCCCATGCCAAGGCGATACACCTTTCTTCTAGTATGTTCACTCTCTGTTTCCGCCTCTCCCACTCCCACTCTCTCTTTCGCTGTCTCCATTCTCTCTCCCTCCCTAGTTCACCTGTGACGGACGCCACTCCGTACGAGGTGAGGCGAGCCCAGGAGCTGAACACTCTACTGGGGCCCAAGGGCAGCGCGGGGGCCATGGACCTGGTGTGTGATCTCCACAACACCACAGCCAACATGGGCCTGAGTCTCATCTCCTACTCTGCCCAAGACTGGGTCATCCTGCACATCTATAGACAAATCCAGGTGAGCAGAGTTTCAATTCAATTAAATCAAATGAGGGTTAAGGACAAGGTGAAACTGATCTAAGACCTGATCTTTGAAACAACGTCCCCTTGTCCTTAGTTGTACTGCCAGCCCCCAATGTGGGCCATCAAATAGGCTCTCTATGTTGTTTTGTTTCCGTGCGTGGGAATTAAGAGCGATCTTCTTTGGATACTGTGTTAACTAACCTCCAGACGAGCTTCAATGCCAAACAACTTCCGTTGCCTCCAACTGCTCTTAAATGCAAGTAAAACTAAATGCATGCTCTTCAACCGATCGCTGCCCGCACCTGCCCGCCCGTCCAGCATCACTACTCTGGACGGTTCTGACTTAGAATATGTGGACAACTACCAAATACCTAGGTGTCTGGTTAGACTGTAAACTCTCCTTCCAGACTCACATTAAGCCTCTCCAATCCAAAATTAAATCTAGAATCGGCTTTCTATTTTGCAACAAAGCGTCCTTTACTCATGCTGCCAAACATACCCTCGTAAAACTGACCATCCTACCGATCCCCGACTTCGGCGATGTCATTTATAAAATAGCCTCCAACACTCTACTCAACAAATTGGATGCAGTCTATCACAGTGCCATCGTTTTGTCACCAAAGCCCCATATACTATCCACCATTGCGACCTGTACGTTCTCGTTGGCTGGCCCTCGATTCATACTTGTCGCCAAACCCACTGGCATCAGGTCATCTACAAGTCTCTGCTAGGTAAAGCCCTCCTTATCTCAGCTCACTGGTCACCATAGCAGCACCCACCCCGTAGCACGCGCTCCAGCAGGTATATCTCACTTGTCACCCCCAAAGCCAATTCCTAATTTGACCGCCTTTCCTTCCAGTTCTCTGCTGCCAATGACTGGAACGAACTGCAAAAATCACTGAAGCTGGAGACTCAAATCTCCTTCACTAGCTTTAAGCACCAGCTGTCTGAGCAGCTCACAGATCACTGCACTTGTACATAGCTCATCTGTAAATAACCCATCCAATCTACCTCATCCACATACTGTATTTATTTATCTTGCTCCTTTGCACCCCAGTATCTCTACTTGCACATTCATCCTCTGCACATCAATCACTCCAGTGTTTAATTGGTATATTCTAATTACTTTGCCACCATAGCCTATTTATTGTCTTACCTCCCTTATTTTACCTCATTTGCACACACTGTATATAGCCTTTTTTCTTTTTTTTCCTACTGTATTATTGACTGTATGTTTGTTTATTCCATGGGTAACTCTGTGTTGTATGTGTCAAACTGCTTTGCTTTATTATTGGCCAGGTCACAGTTGTAAATGAGAACCTGTTCACAACTAGCCTACCTGGTTAAATAAAGGTGAAATAAAAAAAAATCTGTTTTAAAGGGAAAGTGGATGGTTAATCTGACTGTTGCTGTCATTGAGACAATATGCTGGTTGGAAGCATTGCTGTCTGGAAGAGGAAGGAAATTACTCTGTCTGTTGCTGTCTTTAACCATGCTTCCATCCACAGTTGTTATGCGAGTAAAGTCACACTGTGTAACAAAAATAATGATGACAGCCTCGATGGAAACAGGAAGATTCGGTACAATTTATCAATGTTCCATCGATATGGTGGGATCTTTTTGCGTAAAAAAAATGTATTATTGTAAAGATATGGCGGTGGAAACACATTTAATGCGCAAATATTGATGTAATAACCATCATGTATAAGTAAACTTGGAGTCACACGGTGATATGGTTTGTGGTCCTCCCACTACGACTCGGGAAACTATGCAGTTTATTAGGTTACAGATGGTGAAAGTGCTTGATGCTCCTTTCCAATAAATATCTCGGGTCTTATTCTGGTGACATGATGATCGATGCTTGACTGCCGTTTGCCAAAAAAAAAAAAAAAAGAGCTCTTATCCATAATAATCTTGTAACGTAGACTAGCCTACCCACAAAGCCTATCCGCACTGTATCTGCAAGCTGTTGTGCGCTGCGGTTTGCTAGAGTGCGAGTGCCAAGAGCATTTGCTATTTAACTCAACAGTTTTTTTATAGTTGAAAATGTGATGGAAACGCATTGCGAAAAAGTACATCTGGTGGAAACACACCACTGGTGGGAAAATGGGAATATTTTCTTTATGCAGATTTTAAAATATTCGTATGAAACTCTGTTCCTAATTGGATGGAAACTTAATTTGGCTGGCTGGACTGATTGGAGTGTATAATTTCAACATGACTCTATTACTGTCTTAAAGGGAAGTGCATGCACCATCTGACCCGGTTTCTATGAGAAGGGCTTCATTTTACTGCTACAATCTGGGTTATATGGGAGTGTAAAGTGTTAATCTGTTGTGTTCTCAGAGGAAGATCACCTCAGCGCCAGTGAGGTTTATCCTGCTGGATCTACCACTAGCTGACGCCTACTCCCAGGACTCCCTGGGCAAGCATGGCTTCTGTAAGTGCTTGTGCTGTGTGTTCATAGGAAACACACCATGCAATCTTCTTCCTGTCATAGGAAACCAGTGTTTTTCCTGTATGTTTTTCCATTTAGGTGACACATGTATTCATTCTGATGCTGTCACTCCACAGCGATAGAGGTGGGACCTCAACCCCATGGTGTGGTCAGAGCCGACATCTTCAACATCATGAAGGAGGCGGTCGACCAGACACTAGATTGGGTCCAGTGCTTCAACTCAGGTACTTGAACTCCCATCAACCGTAAACATTGCTGACCTCTCACCTCCCCTACACACAGAGTACACAACCCTTGATCATCGCTACCTGGCCTACAACCTTGGTCAACAACAAGAATAGCATTAACATCATTCATACCTACAAGCATTTAGCTCCCACGTACCAGGAACAGATACAGTTAGATGTTCTTCATGCACAAGGGCCTACCATTCAAGTCTATGTTGTCGTCACGACATTTGTGGTTATTGTATTTTGTATATTTTTTCCTATCTTGTGCCCTTGTATATAATGTATATGTATGTATCAAGACAAGTTCCCTGTCAAGAGAAATGACATTTTCGATTCTATTCTAGTCATTAACCAATTACAAACCATCTCTCATCTTATCTCTACCAGGAAGTGCCTTTGAAGGTGGCGAGGTGGACGATGTGTACACCTTCGTGAAGAGTATAGACTACCCAAGAGACCCAGAGACCAATCAAATCACTGCTGCCATACATCCCCAACTACAGGTTCAGGAACCTTCTGCTCTTGTATATAATTGAACCTTACTGCAGTTGGTTAAAGTCCTGTACATGGACCCTTCAATGCATAGCTGCTGCAGCACTCCCTGATAAATTGAAATACTTTTTCCATAATTAGGCAACAAAAATCAAATGTTTTCTCCTAAAGTTATATTACTCCTGTCTGAACAGTCATAAATGACATAATTCAAAATACTAAACCAGAGTGCATAATTTAGCCACAGAGGATAAATAGCTTCTAAAAATAGCTGTGGATTAAGTTTTATCACAAGCACTTACAGTCGGGAAGTCGGCAATTTGGGCAGCATGCGAGCCAAGTATAAAACAGCTTGTTGAGTTGTGGCCATAGACATAATCCCCAAAAATTATTTTTATAACCTCTAACCATGGAACTTTGACTGTTAAACTCATGGGTACACTATCAATGGCTGCCAGTTCTGACATGAATGGGAACTGTCATTTTTGGATTATATTTCTATGGGTGGTTGCAGCTGCCAGTTTGCCTTTTGCAAATGTCAAAATACAATTTTGAGAAAACGTAGGCCTACCGTTGGAAAAGTAAATGCCTACTGCCCGAAAAATTTGAAACAACTTTTGAATGAGTCTGAGTAAATAGCACTGTTTTTCAAAGTAGCATACCTTGAGATATTGGCACGAGCTCATCGGCCATCACCGGTGAGTAGCCTCTGCTTCATCTTCATCATTGGGTGAATCAGTGCCACTGGGAAGTGTATATTGTAGCCTACTGTAGCTTATACTATATACTGTATACAGTATACTAC
This sequence comes from Oncorhynchus keta, assembly GCF_023373465.1. Classification (NCBI taxonomy): domain Eukaryota; kingdom Metazoa; phylum Chordata; class Actinopteri; order Salmoniformes; family Salmonidae; genus Oncorhynchus; species Oncorhynchus keta. The sequence goes on along the minus strand of NC_068436.1, from coordinate 5,830,922 downwards.
ATATCAGGGTTTCCGATTATGACAAATTGATGCCGGACAAGTCGTTGGGAAGGTTTTTATTTATCGGACATTTGAGAAATTTACCGGTAGTTCATATGCATTGGGTGCTTAATCCATTAGAGCGTCCACCCACGCAGCCAACGCCAACAATAAACTATGGATAATGGCCAAATGTGTACATGTCCTTAAAAACAGCCTATAACAAATGACAAAAACCATATTCATTTTGTTTCCATGTTTAGCATAAGCAAAACTTTATAGCATATTTTAGTTTTTTTTGCTGTCAGAGATTTGTACGCTAAATGCATCGTGTAGGCTTAGGTGTCCACTGAGAGAGAGAGAGAGAGAGAGAGAGAGAGAGAGAGAGAGAGAGAGAGAGAGAGAGAGAGAGAGAGAGAGAGAGAGATGCCTTCATAATTTTATTAGGGCAATCTCAAAAGTAAGTCAAGCCATTGTTTATAGGGTAAATATGAGTAGAATATATTATATCAAGGCAGACACAACATCACAGTTGGAATGTAATTTGGCCAAAGAAAATGTCTCAACAGAATGAAACAAAACCATCACAGAAGATTTGAACAGTCTATATTGCAGAAATGACCAAGAAAGGCAAGTGCCTACCGTACTCAACACATGCTGACAGCTATAGGCTAATGATATTTATTTGACAAAAGTTACTTATAACACATCTTAAGTTAAATACAGAGCACATCATTAAAAAGACAGCTCAAACTTAATTTAGCCAACATAAATGTCTCAGCAGAATGAAACAAAACACATTTAGCATATTTCAAGAATTGGTTTAGATGAATAAATAGGCCTACAATAATATATAGGCAAGTCAGTTAAGAACAAATTCTTATTTTAAATGACAGCCTAGGCACAGTGGGTTAACTGCCTGTTCAGGGGCAGAATGATAGATTTGTACCTTGTCAGCTCGGGGGTTTGAACTTGCGACCTTCCCGGTTCCTTGTCCAACGCTCTAACCACTAGGCTACCCTGCCGCCCCAGGGCAACAATGATATGCAGTAAAGATACAAAAAAAAAAGTTCAAAAATGGCTTCCAACCTGAATAGCATGCTGCACTGTTCAGACACATCAGATGATACAGTGTCCCGTAAAGCTGAATTGGTCACCTTCTAAAGTAAACAACTCCCATGTAATCTTAATCTTTTTGACCTGTTGCATGGACATACAATCATGTACAAAATGTCCCAAATTTCCCCACGGTGTCTCTTACAGCCTGTTCGTGTTCAGTGTGTACTGGCAGCTATTATTCCACAGGAAGCTTATCTTAAATCACAAACAACAGATGACTTAAACATGAGAGCAGTGGACCAGGCCTTGAAGAGTGAGCGGCCTCTGCTTTAATATCAATCCCAATGCTCAATCTTCTTCAAATTACTAAAATATTGCATTATTGGATTGCTATCTGAAAGCCGATTACCATTTACTTTGTTACTTTCACTAGTCTCCATAATCTGTTTCCTTCAACCAGGACTCTCTTCTTCCCAATTAGGAAGACTTTCTCAATCGACTACTTACGTACACTGATCACTCCCAAGCAACATTCTGCTTTTCCCCCTATTAGAAGGTTCAAAACGAAACAAACGATAACTTTCTCCATGTTGGAAGGCATTGTTCTCATTTTAGTATAATTTCACAGCATAGAAGTAGTACGTGATCTAAATGCGAAGCATGCTGATGTGAATCTCTCTCACCAGGACCGTGACTTCTGCCTCCTCCATCCAGGAGATCCCATGTTCCTGATGTTTTCCGGGGAGATAGTGAAGTACGAAGGGGTAGAAGTCCTCCATCCCTACTTTGTGAACGAGTGTGCGTACTATGAGAAGAGCATTGCATTCCACCTGGCACGAAAGATGACACTCACTATCCCCCCCTTGCGAGTGAAGAGAGATTGATGGGGAGGAAAAGAGAGACCATTTGAAGAGCGGGAGAATTAAAGGAAAAACACGCACAGAGCCTTAAGAAGCACTTACTAGTCTAACCTCATTTTCAATTGATTTTTAATTCTATTGTTTTTAGTCATCACCAAATATCCTCAGGAATACTGTATGTGAAAGGATGCACGGTTTAATGCAATAATCTAGTATTTCAATTAAACATGTACATTTTCTGTTTAATTAGTTGTCTTCATAGTGATGCAATGTGGCATTTCATTGCTCCATTTAAGTTTGTGCTAGGTACAGACGACACCTTTGAGATAGTTTAATGCAGGAAATGGTTACAAGGTACACTATTTATACAAATTATGTGGACACCCCTTTAAATGAGTGTATTTGGTTATTCCAGCCACAACTGTTGCTGACCGGTATATAAAATCAAGCACACAGCTAGCAATGTCCATAGGCAAACATTGGCAGTAGATTGGCCTGACTGAAGAGCTCAGTGACTTTCAACGTGGCACTGTCATAGGATGACACCTTTCCATCAAGTCAGTGTGTCAAATTTCTGCCCTGCTAGAGCTGCCCCTGTCAACTGTAAGTGCTGTTATTGTGAAGTGGAAACGTCTAGGAGCAACAAGAAGAAGCCACGAAGTAGTAGGCCACACAAGCTCACAGAACGGGATTGCGAATGCTGAAGCTCGTAGTGAGTAAAAATCGCCTGTCCTCGGTTGCAACACTCACTACCGAGTTTCAAACTGCCTCTGGGAGCAACTTCAGCACAATAACTGTTCGTCGGGAGCTTCATGATATGGGTTTCAATGGCTGAGCAGCCGCACACAAGCCTAAGATCACCATGTGCAACGCCAAGCGTTGGCTGGAGTGGTGTAAACCTCGCCGCTATTGGACTCTGGAGCAGTGGAAACGCGTTCTCTGGAGTGATGAACCACGCGTCACCATCTGGCAGTCCGATGGACGAATCTGGGTTTGGCGGATGCCAGGAGAACGGTACCTGCCCTAATGCATAGTGCGAACTGTAAAGTTTGGCGGAGGAGGAATAATGGTCTGGGGCTGTTTTTCATGGTTCGGGTTAGGCCCCTTAGTTCCAGTGAAGGGAAATGTTAATGCTACAGCATACAATGATATTCAAGACGATTCTGTGCTTCCAACTTTGTGGCATACGTTTGGGGAAGGCCCTATCCTGTTTCAGCATGACATCGACCCTGTGCACAAAGTGAGGTCCATACAGAAATAGTTTGTCGAAATCGGTGTGGAAGAACTTTACTGGCTTGCACAGAGCCCTACCCTCAACTCCATCAAACACATTTGGAATTAATTGGAATGCCAGGCCTAATTGCCCAATATCAGTGACCGACCTCACTAACGCAGTTGTGGCTGAATGGATGCAAGTGTCCGTAGCAATGTTCCAACATCTAGTGGAAAGCCTTGCCAGAAGAGTGGAGGCTGTTATAGCAGCAAAGGGGGAACAACGAGCAGGTGTCCACATACTTTAGGTCATGTAGTGTATCAACGCAGAATGTCGTCATGCAAAAAACAGCTCGGGTTTGGCATGAAGTTGGATGATTGATAGGTGGTTGTCTTGGTAGGCATCGTCAGAGGGAGTGTCGCAGCATCGAGAGGAACCCTGGATGATTAAAGGAGCATGATGGTTCGGAATGGTTGAAAGAGCGTGGTGGTTTCGGGAGGATGGTTTCTTGGACGTTATGGTATCGGGAGATGAAGACAGTGTTTGGGGTGGGAGTCCTGGTGGTATCGGCTTCTCAGCAGAGTTAATGTATCCTGGAAAAAAACAAGAAGAGCAGAGAAGGGAGGAGATGGGTGGTAGAGGGATGCAGAACGCTATCAAAGATCAAGAAATGGATTGGGTGAGTATATACAGCCATTGATTGGCGAATGGGAGTTGTAAATTGATTGTCAAGAGGGAAGGAGTTGTAAATTGATTGTCAAGAGGGAAGGAGATGTAAATTGTTTAAGGTGTGGTCTTTCCTCATGTTACACACATCATTTGAATGTTTTAAAACACACTCTCACGCACATACAATATTAACACTCAGACCGGAGGTCAGCATAGGTTTACTTTATTCTTATGGAAAACAATTAAGCAGTGTGCTTTAGGTATAGTGACATATAAAAAACACAAAAGCCACAAGGTGTTTCAACACATTTAAACACCCTTCATAAAATGTGTCCCGGTAAACCATATCTGTTGAGTGCTCATTTACCAAGCGTACTTGGAGTTAGTGTCAATTGTCTTGTCATTGGTAGTTTCAAGCTGGCTTCAAAACACTGTAGGCTTCCGAAAACCTAAGTATTGTAACTACACTTCAACATAACCGAAACAAACATCATAAACATCAAAAGGAAGATCAAAACACTGGTTAGCTATAGTGGTGTCAAAACGACACAGGGCAACATGTCTTTACATTCAAAACGTTTAAGTTAACAAAGATGGATGACAATGGCAAAGAAGTGGTTACATTCCAATAGGTGACATTCAATCAACATATGACAAAATGAAGCAGAAAATCATCTCATCTGCTGAAAAAAAAGAAATGTAGGCAAATGGGGTCATGTCATGTCACTACAACGCGCTATAGGTCACATAATACAAAACCACAACAAAAAAACATATTTAGTTGAGGAAAACACACAAAAAAGGCTAGGATTATCTATCCATGCAGTGATGCAAAAAGCTTTCATTCATAAATGGTAGAGATGGCAACAGAAGCAAAGGCAAAATATGACTCCAAAAGCATCGCTAAAGATGCACCTACAAACAAATGGTTTCAAGAAAAAAAATGTATAAAACGCACCTCACCTTCTCATAATCAACCACAGGTTTTGTTATACCTGATGCACATACAGCACATGCTGCTGGGGAGAAATGAATCATAAAAAAAAATCAAATTGACCACTTGTCTCTATGAATCTCTTAGGATATGTTTATACAGGTGATGTCTCGTTTGAGGTTTTATTGGCTAGTGTCAGCTGTCAAACAGTTGTGCTTAAGGTGGAGTGATCGTTTAGGCCACCCTGTGGGGTGTAGTTAAGGTGTTGTGAAGATTCAGTCACCCTAAAATCTGTCATTCAGGTATAGTAACGGGGAGGATTGTCATGACGACAACACTGTACATCCGTAGATGTTTCAGAGTGAATTATTGGGCCACCCTGTGCTCTTCATGCCTCGTCCTGGCGAGGCCAAAGTGTGCAGGCTTTTGTCCCAGCCCAGCACAAAATCACTCGAGTTGTGTTCAGTAGGGCACAACGTTGTGGAGCCTTCAGATACTCTGACATGACGAGTAAGAAATGTCAGCTCTATTTATCCCATTTCTATTCACAATGTTTGAGTACATTGCACCCCCCTGAACGTGACCCAGATCAGGACCTTTAACAGCTTCGGTGCTGGGCGAATGACAGACACGAACATACAAAGGCCTTCCAAGAGCAGAGGGGTGTCCAACGAAGCAAGCTAAAACTACTCCGGGTTTTCCAAAATTAACCAGCCATCTTCGTTTTATTACTTCTCGTGAATGCCGTCTTTGGTGTGCTCGTCAACGCACAAGCACTTTCTTCCCACTCCACCCCCCCCCCCCAAAAAATATTTATGACGTTATATACAAAAGTGTTACATTGCGTGAAGTTTGAAATGCATTCGGTTATTACTAAATGTGTAAAGTAATATATATATATATTTTTACACAAACAAAACATTTGATTAAATTATTGAATCATTTGTCTTCCTCAAATGAAAGGGATGACAACGCAATCGTTGATAGAGGGGAATCTGATTTCATTGGTCCTCAACTCAGGATTCAGGATAAGTGGAGTTAGCTGCAAGTTAGTCTGCCCCGGAGCAGGTTAGTTCTGAAGGGTTCATTGCCATAGAAATGTACGTATGTGGCTAAAAGGTGAGCCACTTTCGTATGACTGGTATCCTGAATTGAACTCAGACTTGACCAAAGTTACCTTGCTAACTACTCAAATCTGCTTCGTAGGACACCCCTCGGGAGTATGAATCATTGTTGTGTAGACTGCCATTTAGGGTCACATTCAGTAAAACATGCAGTTTGTAAAATGTTTAGAAACGTAGCCATTTCACAGAAACAATCTCACCTTCCACAAATTGGAGTCCACATGTGACTGGAAACACTACAACTTCACATTTTCCATTTCAAAACGTTATGCTCTTACTGAACGCAACCCTGACATATGAAATAAACCCCTGTCTCTTTAGGCCACCCGGTAGGCAGTCATGCGGGTGTAGTTCTGGCGGTGGCTCCGGGCGGCCCACAGGAAGAGGGCGGCCGCCATCATCTGCAGCGGTGAGGAGATGAGGGCCAGGTAGAGGGACCAGCCCAGGGAGCCGTCCACACCGTCGGGACGCACTGAGACCCTGTGGAGCAGGTCCACGCCAGCCAGGAAGCAGCACACTGTGCCCAGGGAGCACAGACCTGGATGGGAAGGACAACAATGAATGTAACTTCATGCAATTGTACATTTAACCTTCATGAATCCCTTAGCTTTCATTAGTACATTTTACAAGTGTTGTTGGGTGTAAAGTGTGTTTGTGTGTGGTGGGATTAAGGGTGTTGAGAGGCATTGTGATTATCCATGTAGTTCTCAAACCTGCCAGCAGGTGGAGCACTCCTACACAAAGGGTGGGGGTGATGCTGCGGCAGAGGCAGGCGCACACACCGATGAGCCCGCTGAGGAACACCAAGGCTAGGGACACCAGAGGCAGCAGGAACTGGCACCTCCACAGGTCTGCTCAGACACAGAGAGAAACCAATTTAGAAACGTCAGAAAAGTGCAGTACAAATAAAGTTATTTTTATAGATTCGTAGAGATGAACAATATCTGAAGAAAGAGCTTTATAATGCCAAACCAATGTTTATTACTGTGTCTATTTGCTTGAGAGAGAAAGGGAAAGAGATGAGTTCACATGACTGTCAGTAACAATAAACAGTGGAAACCACCAAATTTCCAACTCTCATTTCTATGAAACACAGTTTGAACCAAGGTTATTATAGTAAATGAAAAACTAAAACTAATCCGGAAACTGAAATAAAATTAACAAACCTGTTTGAAAAACTACAATTATACGACTTCAAAAACACAAATAAAATAAAATGTTCCGTTTTTTTCTCTCTACATTTTTGGGAAAAAATTCGAACAGGTTTTTCAAGCTTCTGAATCTGGTGGGTCACAGATTGGGTTTGAGTGGTAAGGTTCAAGCAACAGACTGTAGACAAAAGTCGAGGAGTGAAGTCAAGAGGTGCAACTGCAGAAAAGGGGACACAAATCAAAGTGATCTTTTAGACCCCTCTAACCAATTCATTGTACACGTTAGGCCTATGTTTTCTGCTGGTGAGTGTGTGATATGGGGGTTTAGAAAAGTTTATTTCACCTTTTATAAAAAATAAATGTAAAAAAAAGCTAAACAATCGCAGGTTTGTTGTTACGGATACCAGTATCCTGTGTGTATCCTGTGTGTGTGTGTGTGTATCCTGTGTTCTTATCTCTCCTTCTCCCCTCACAGGTGAAAATCATCACTCCCCAATCAGTCACCAATCCAATCATCAATCAGAAGACACACCTCCTCCTGTTTCCTACCCTATCAGTTCCTTTCCCTTGGTTTAAAAACCCTGTCAGTTGTTTGCTCTAGAGCTCAATCTCTCTGTAAATGCCATGTCTGTAGATCTCTCTGTTTCACTCTCTCTTTGTGTATTGACCTCTCTTTTGTTTGAGCACCTCCATAGCATTTTGTCCTCACCTGTGAGTATTGTTTTGGTTATGGTGTTTGTTTGATTTCTGGTGGGAAAAGGGGAATGGGCATACACTACCCGTAGGTAAACTTTTAAATACACTAGTTAGAACTGCACGGACCAGCTAACCACTGTATTTTTGGTTAGCTGTTGTTAAAGTAGGCTAGTCTAGCTTAGGGGTGTTTTTGAATACTTGTTTCTTTCCTTGGGTCTAGCTCAGCCCATTTTCCTGCTCCCCCATTACCGTGTGTTTTACAATAAACCCTGAGTTTGACGGTAGATTTCAGTTGTTGTGGTTATTTCGTTCTCACTTTTACTTTGTCACTATTATAAGTTGCATGAGTTATGTTACGGGTCTCATTACCATCCCCCCTAGACTGTCGGGCCAAAAGGGATTCGTAACATTTGTTGACACTGCAATCATGTTGATCTGAGCCTTGCTGTTTGAAAACCACTAAATGTCACAGATGCACCTCCCCAGACTTCACTCATTGACAACAGTCTGCTTCGTTAGCCTTACTAGTCGATCACATCCAATGAGAGGCGCGTGATGCAAGACTTTGCTCTAACAAAGAGTAGCTGTGCATGTATACAGGTGCGCTTCACGCTTCTACAACGTGGTAGCTACGGGACTGAAACCGCTGAGAAGTTTAGCCTCGCTCTTTAATGCTGCTGGTTGTAAAGGAAATTGACCCACTACTACTGGTTTACTTCGTGCATCTACATCTCACTGGTGGAGTCTACCTTTAAAACCTAACCTATGACTTGACCCATCACCTGATGCATTTCTACCCCATAGTGGCACGACGTGACATCTCAAAATACAAACTATGTAACAAGTCTCCTAGCTTCCCACGCACAGTCTACTTTCTGTCCCTAAAACAGATTCTAAATCATATACAAACAAAAAATACATGTTTTATACATTCTGTATGTACAGAAAACATTCAGACCCCTTGGCGTTTTCCACTTTGTTAGGTTACAGCCTTCTAATTTTGGCTAATTAATGAAAAATAAAAACAGATCACATTTAAGTATTCAGACCCTTTACTCAGTACTTGTTAAAGCACCTTTGGCAGCAATTACAGCCTTGAGTCTTCTTGGGTATGACGCTACAAGCTTGGCACACGTATTTGGGGAGTGTCTCCCGCTCTTCTCTGCAGATCCTCAAGCTCTGTCATGTTGGATGGGGAGCGTTGCTGCAGGTCTCTCCAGAGATGTTCGATCAGAATTAAGTCCAGGCTCTGGCTGGGCCAATCAAGGAAATTCAGAGACTTGTTCTGAAGCCACTCCTGTGTTGTCTTGGCTGTGTGCTTAGGGTCGTTGTCCTGTTGGAAGGTGAACCTTCGTCCCAGTCTGAGGCCCTGAGCGCTCTGGAGCAGGTTATCAATGATCTCTCTGTACATTGCACCATTTATCTTTCCCTCGATCCTGACTAGCCTCCCAGTCTCTGTCGCTGAAAAACACCCCCACAGCATGATGCCGACACCACCATGCTTCACCGTAGGGATGGTGCCAGGTTTCCTCCAGACGTGACGCTTGGCATTCAGGCCAAAGAGCTGGGCTGCCAGCTGTAGGAAGAGTCTCGGTGGTTCCAAACTTAATCCATTTAAGAAAGGCCACTGTGGTGTTGGAGACTTTCAATGCTGCAGAAATAGTTTTGGTACCCTTCCTGAGATCTGTGCCTTGACACAATCCTGTCTCTGAGCTCTATGGACAATTCTTTCAACCTCATGGCTTGGTTTTTGCACTGACATGCACTGTCAGCTGTGGGACCTTATATAGACAGGTATGTGCCTTTCCAAATCATGTCCAATCAATTGAATTTCCCACAGGTGGATTCCAATCAAGTTGTAGAAACATCTCAAGGATGATCACTGGAAACAGGATGCACCTGAGCTCAATTTTGAGTCTAGTAGAAAAGGGTCTGAATACTTGTAAATATGGTATTTCATTTTTTAGCAAAAAAATTGAAATACCTTTTTTCGCTGTGTCATTATGGGGTATTGTGTATAGATCGCTGAGGATAATATATATTTTTTAAAGTAATCAGTTTTAGAATAAGGCTGTAACAAAATTTGGAAAAAGTCTAGGGGTCTGAATACTTTCCAAAAGCACTGTATGTGTGGCTGCAAGGCAAGACTCGCATGTCCGAAGCACGTCCTCCCCAGTGTTGTGATTCCCTGGGTCTTTGTACTTGGGTACAAACTGCTGAGGCAGAGTGAAGCTCACACACTGTGTTACCATCTTAGGATCTGAGAAGAGAGAGTTAGACCGGGATTCAATCTGATGTGGGTTGTTGACATTGCAGCTTTTAAAAGGCAATGTTCACACGTTTGCATTCACGGTTAAATGAGGCAGATGTCCACTCAGAGATTGCCTTTAAAAAGCTGCATTGTCGACAAACTGCGATCATATTGAACTCCGGACTCATTGGAAGTAGGCACCAAATATTTATACTAATATCAAACCCAGTGTTGCTCCTGCGTGGGTTTAAAAAAAAAAAAAAAAGAGGGCTTTATTTTATGATAAAATATTAGCATGGTGTTTAACACTGATTGGCACAGCTATGTGTAACTGTCTATCTAGCACACAGTTTCTGTACCAACACCTGCAATGAATGCTGTAATAAATATAATATATTCATATAATAAATGCCATTTAGCAGATGATTTTAACCAATGCGACTTAGTCATGTGGTTCAGTGACCCTGCTCCTCCACTCTAGTGTGTGTGTAGGTTCTTACCAGGCTCTTTGAACCAGTGTGACTGGCCTGGCGCATGTGTCTGCACACACCTCCACCACAGCCCCAGTGTGCCGTTGAGGCGGAACAGCGTGTCGCTGTAGGTCTTTTCATCAAACTCTCCGTTGATGAAGTCCTCGCGGAGCTCCGAAGCGTTGTTGGCCTCATGGTTGCCGGGCAGACTTCGGTACTGGTACCAGTGCTGTGTTCCCACAGCAATGGAAAGATAGACAGTGGCCAGCAGACTCAGAACAGAGCCAATGACCAGGGCCGTAGCGTAGCGGTTATCCACCATGGTTTCAATTCAAGAGTGTGTCTGTTTGTGGGTGAAAATTATTTCCCTCTTACTGCATTTGTTAGTGTGTCTACTTCTGCCCTCCTATGAAGTCAAAAAGTAGGGGATAAGGGCCCTATAAGAGGTCAGCTAGTCAGTGATGTCCTTAACATTGAGAGCGCAGTTCCTGAGCATGATGGTTGTTTCAGTACTTCCCAGCCTGTCGTCTTCTGTGCCTTCCTTGTAGTCCAGGTCCTCACAACCACACCATCACCAAGTAGGCCAGCGTCACTGCTTTGAAGGAGAACAAATCAGAAGAAAATGTATTTCAAACTGTCACTCAACTACATTTTAATTCAGTTCTTAGACTGGCACATTTAGTCTCTGATAGCAAGATCCTGTAACGTTAACAAGCAGCAAAGTTACAGGTATAAGCACAAATTAAAGGGAGTTAGCTAGCTGTCAGTATCTTGCTAAGGCGAATGTAAAATAAGCATATGGTAATAATGATTAAGTAATTACATTTATCTGCCTAGCTTACGAAACAGAAATCTATTTCCCTGCTATGAGGAAAGTGTCAAAGTGGCAAGAATTACACATATTGCCTTTTATTTACCGACTGCCATCAAAGGCTAATATTGCTAACTAGCTAACGTTAACTGGTGCAAAACCGCCACGACAGTGGCATGTTTCTTGAAAAAATATAGATTTGTTGTGAATGAAAAAAACCTCAACATGCATTTAAATAATTGACCAATGTAATGGCTATCAGATTAATTTAAACGATACTAACGTTGAAAGCAAATACTAAATAGCTATTCAACTCACTCAATAGCGTTCCTTTTCCGGATGATTTAAGGCTTTCACTAGTTACCCCAACCACAAAGTCTGAATTGGTCCAAAATATTCAAAACATTTTATGAAAACAAAAATGTGCCTTTTGGTCTTAATTTAAGATTAGGTATAAGGTTGGCAGTGTGGTTAAGGTTAGGTTTTAAAAAAAAAATCGGATTCTGTGAATATTGTAGAAATTGAGGGGTTTATGACTTTGTGGCTGTGGTAACTATTGAGGGGTGTGGGTTCTTTTGTCAAAGCAGCATCATCAGACAGCGTCTTGTATACCACTGCCATGTGGGATTTGTAGTTTTTGGCAATACGTTCGCCGTTCTATACAGTGACGTATTCTATGAATGCCTACACATTCGCTGTTCAATACACTGGTTGCATTCCAAATATTTAAAAGACATACCCTCAGCCCTTAAATTAAGTGGACACTTCTGATGATTTATGACGTCTGACGAGTTTACACTTGCAGGGCGAGGGAGGAAGGAATTCATTTTAAATAGACCGCCCTTGCTGGCAATTCCTCACTCGTTCATCCCGCGACTAATGTGTTTTCAGCCACCGGTAACTTGTGATTGCTTTACATGAACTACAGTGAATTATGATTGCATGTCTACTTATAACAACCTGCCCGCTTGACCCTATCCCCTCTCTTCTCCAGACCATTTCCGGAGACCTTCTCCCCTACCTCACCTCGCTCATCAACTCATCCCTGACCGCTGGCTACGTCCCTTCCGTCCTCAAGAGAGCGAGAGTTGCACCCCTTCTGAAAAGACCTACACTCAATCCCTCCGATGTCAACAACTACAGACCAGTATCCCTTCTTTCTTTTCTCTCAAACTCTTGAACGTGCCGTCCTTGGCCAGCTCTCCCGCTATCTCTCTCTGAATGACCTTCTTGATCCAAATCAGTCAGGTTTCAAGACTAGTCATTCAACTGAGACTGCTCTTCTCTGTATCACGGAGGCGCTCCGCACCGCTAAAGCTAACTCTCTCTCCTCTGCTCTCATCCTTCTAGACCTATCGGCTGCCTTCGATACTGTGAACCATCAGATCCTCCTCTCCACCCTCTCCGAGTTGGGCATCTCCGGCGCGGCCCACGCTTGGATTGCGTCCTACCTGACAGGTCGCTCCTACCAGGTGGCGTGGCGAGAATCTGTCTCCTCACCACGCGCTCTCACCACTGGTGTCCCCCAGGGCTCTGTTCTAGGCCCTCTCCTATTCTCGCTATACACCAAGTCACTTGGCTCTGTCATAACCTCAAATCTTCTCCTTTCCCCCTTCTGATGACCAGGTGGCGAATCGCATCTCTGCATGTCTGGCAGACATATCAGTGTGGATGACGGATCACCACCTCAAGCTGAACCTCGGCAAGACGGAGCTGCTCTTCCTCCCGGGAAGGACTGCCCGTTCCATGATCTCGCCATCACGGTTGACAACTCCATTGTGTCCTCCTCCCAGAGCGCTAAGAACCTTGGCGTGATCCTGGACAACACCCTGTCGTTCTCAACTAACATCAAGGCGGTGGCCCGTTCCTGTAGGTTCATGCTCTACAACATCCGCAGAGTACGACCCTGCCTCACACAGGAAGCAGCGCAGGTCCTAATCCAGGCACTTGTCATCTCCCGTCTGGACTACTGCAACTCGCTGTTGGCTGGGCTCCCTGCCTGTGCCATTAAACCCCTACAACTAATCCAGAACGCCGCAGCCCGTCTGGTGTTCAACCTTCCCAAGTTCTCTCACGTCACCCCGCTCCTCCGCTCTCTCCACTGGCTTCCAGTTGAAGCTCGCATCTGCTACAAGACCATGGTGCTTGCCTACGGAGCTGTGAGGGGAACGGCACCTCAGTACCTCCAGGCTCTGATCAGGCCCTACACCCAAACAAGGACACTGCGTTCATCCACCTCTGGCCTGCTCGCCTCCCTACCACTGAGGAAGTACAGTTCCCGCTCAGCCCAGTCAAAACTGTTCGCTGCTCTGGCCCCCCAATGGTGGAACAAACTCCCTCACGACGCCAGGACAGCGGAGTCAATCACCACCTTCCGGAGACACCTGAAACCCCACCTCTTTAAGGAATACCTAGGATAGGATAAGTAAAATCCTTCTCACCCCCTCCCCCCCTTTAAGATTTAGATGCACTATTGTAAAGTGACTATTCTACTGGATGTCATAAGGTGAATGCACCAATTTGTAAGTCGCTCTGGATAAGAGCGTCTGCTAAATGACTTAAATGTAAATGTAAATGTATATTAACTATATAATTATTATTATAAACGGGGTGGTTCGAGTCCTGGATGCTGATTGGCTGACAGTCGTGGTATATCAGACCATATATCACAGGTATGACAAAACATGTATTTTTACTGCTGTAATTATGTTGGTAAACAGTTTATAATAGCGATAAGGCACCTCGGGTTTGTGCTATATGGCCAATTGTCCGCTTTGCGTTGTGCATAAGAATAGCCCTTAGCCATGGTATATTGGCCATATACCACTTATTTCTTAATTATATACCTACTGTATGATGGCTAGCAGATTAATTCGTTAACTAACGTTAGCCTGGCTATCTGGAACTTCTGAAGAAAGAAAATGTTTTATTTCTACAATTTCCAAAAGCTAAACAAACAAAAAGATCATTACTTTTACAAGATGTGTTTGTGCATTAGTAACACAATTTCGAACTTAGTTAAATTTGTTTTTTACTTACACTTGTATGTCGACTCCATATTGACATTGAGGTTTTAAGTATTGGCAGACTTTTCTTAGCGGATGTACAATCATTGCAAATTGAATTATGGGGCTTTTCAGGACCCGAAGTGAACATAATTGTACACTCGCAAACTCCATTAAAAACGAGGTCTGAGCGGCTTATGTTGCCAATTTCCCTTCCTTGATTAGTCATTTGGACCGACGACAAAGATGGCCGAGGGGAAGTGGACAAGGGTGCGTCTTTTATGAGTTTGAAATGCAGCCACAATGGCGTCTTTTTGTAGGCACTAACTCAGCCATGGTTCGATGGGCAAAGCCTATATGGAAATTAATGCCGTTTTATAATCAACACAGAAATAAGGCCTGTGGTATACACGGGCATAGGATATATTTTTATATAAATATATAAAATATATATAAATTTGTTTTATGAAATAATTATTCATCAGCTAATATTAATTTTAATTTAAGCATTTATGTAATCAAAAAAAGCACATAAAGGCTTCATTAATGTCGTGGAAATTTCCTGTATTACCAAATCATGAGAGAGCAAACCACACACAAGTCAGAGTTATCATAAAGTCCATTTTTAATTCTATAATTTGCAAATAAATACATAAAAAATCCTACAATGTGATTTTCTTGATTATTTTCTCTCATTTTGTCTGTCATAGTTGAAGTGTACCTATGATGAAAATTACAGGCCTCTCTCATCTTTTTAAGTGGGAGAACTTGCACAATTGGTGGCTGACTAAATACTTTTTTGCCCCACTGTATATATATATATATTTCATACTTACAAATAGCTAAATGATCCTTAGTATGACCATCTTAAAACAATTCCATATGTTAGTTTAGTAGAAACCCAGCAATTAAAGTACGTGTTAAACAAATCAAAATATATTTTACATTTGAGATTCTTCAAAGCAGCCACCCTCCTCTTTGATGACAGCTTTCCACACTCTTGGTATTCTCTCATTCAGCTTCATGAGGTAGTCACCTGGAATGCATTTCAATTAACAGGTGTGCCTTGTTAATTTGTGAAATTTATGTCCTTCTAAATGCATTTTAGCCAATCAGTTGTGTTGTGACAAGGTAGGGGTGGTATACAGAAGATTGGCCTATTTTGTCCATATTATGGCAAGAACAACTCAAATAAGTAAAGAGAAATGACAGTCCATTACTTTAATCTGGACAATTTCAAGAAAGTTTATTCAAGTGCAGTCGCAAAAACCATCAAGCTATATGATGAAACTGGCTCTCATGAGGATCGCCACAGGAAAGGAATACCCAGACTTACCTCTGCTGCAGAGGATGAGTTCATTAGCGTTACCAGCCTCAGAAATTGCAGCCCAAATAAATGCTTCAGAGTTCAAGTAACAGACAACAACTGTTCAGAGGAGGCTGCGTGAATCAGGCCTTCATGGTCGAATTGCTGCAAAGAAATCACTACTAAAGGACACTAATAATAAGAAGAGACTTGCTTGGGTCAAGAAACATTAGCAATGGACAAAGAAATATGTCCTCTGTTCTGATGAGTCCAAATTTGAGATTTTTGGTTCCAACCTCCATGTGTGAGACATAGTAGGTGAATGGATGATCTCTGCATCTCTTGCTGGTGTCACTGTCGCTGCTTTATTTAGAATTCAAGGCACATGTCCAAATGGCTATTTCATTTATTTTATTTTTATTTCACCTTTATTTAACCAGGTGGGCCAGTTGAGTACAAGTTCTCATTTACAACTGCGACTTGGCCAAGATAAAGCAAAGCAGTGCTACAAAAACAACAACGCAGAGTTACACATAAACAAACGTACAGTCAATAACACAATATATATAATAATAAAAAATGTAAAAATAGAATAGAAAAATCTATGTACAGTGTGTGAAAATGTAGAAGAGTAGGGAGGTAGGCAATAAATAGGCCCTAGAGGCTAAAATAATCACAATGTAGCATTAACAGATGTGCAGATGATGATGTGCAAGTAGAGATACTGGGGTGTAAATGAGCAAGAGGGTAAGTGATAATACAGTGATGAGGTGGTCGGGTGTGCTATTTACACATTGGCTGTGTACAGGTAAAGTGATTGGTAAGCTGCTCAGACAGCTCAAGCTTAAAGTTAGAGAGGGAGATATAAGACTTTTGCAATTCGTTCCAGTCATTGGCAGCAGAGAACTGGAAGGAAAGGCGGACAAAGGAAGTGTTGGCTTTGGGGATGACCAGGGAAATATACCTGCTGGAGCGTGTGCTACAGGTGTGTGTTCCTAAGGTGACCAGTGAGCTGAGATAAGGCGGGGCTTTACCTAGCAAAGACTTAGATGACCTGGAGCCAGTGGGTTTGGCGACGGATATGTAGTGAGGGCCAGCCAACGAGAGCATACATGTCGCAGTGGTGGGTAGTATTTGGGTCTTTGGTGCTAAAATGGATGGCACTGTGATAGACTGCATCCAATTTGCTGAGTAGATTGTTGGGGGCTATTTTGTAATTGACATCGCCAAAGTCAAGGATCGGTAGGATGGTCAGTTTTACGAGGGTATGTTTGGCGGCATGAGTGAAAGAGGTTTTGTTGCGAAATAGGAAGCCGATTCTAGATTTAATTTTGGATTGGAGATGTTTGATGTGAGTCTGGAAGGAGAGTTTACAGTCTAACCACAGACACCTAGGTATTTGTAGTTGTCCACATATTCTAAGTCAGAACCGTCCAGAGTAGTGATGCTAGTCGGGCAGGAGGGTGCGGACAGCAATCGGTTGAAGAGCATGCAATCAGTTTTACTAGCATTTAAGAGCAGTTGGAGGCCACGGAAGGAGTGTTGTAATGGCATTGAAGCTTGTTTGGAGCTTTGTTAGCACAGTGTCCAAAGAAGGGCCAGGTGTATACAGAATGGTGTCATCTGTGTAGAGGTGGATCAGAGAATCACCAGCAGCAAGAGCATCATTGATATATACAGAGAAAAGAGTCGGCCTGAGAATTGAACCCTGTGGCACCCCCATAGAGACTGCCAGAGGTCCGGACAACAGGTCCTCCGATTTGACACACTGAATTATATCTGAGAAGTAGTTGGTGAACCAGGCGAGGCAGTCATTTCAGAAGCCAGGTCGATGAAGACTGCTGCACAGTACTGTCTTTTGTCGATGGCGGTTATGATGTGGTTTATATACTTCATAGTTTTGATGTCTTCACTATTTTTCTGCAATGTTTACAAGAGTAATAATAAAGACAAATCCTTGAATGAGTAGTTTTGTCCAAACTTTTGACTGGTACTGTACAGTATGTCCAAAGCCCACCAAACCAGACCCACCTGCGGATATTTCAGCTGGATTAGTGTCACAAAGAAAACAAGGCTGTTCCAGTTCCCAGTGGTGGAAAAAGTACTCAATTGTCATACTTGAGTTGAAGTAAAGATACCTCAATAGATAATGTCTCAAGTAAAAGTCACCCAGTAAAATACTACTTGAGTAAAAGTCTAAAAGTATTTGGTTTCAAATATACTTAAGTATCAAAAGTAAATTGAATGATGAAATGTACTTAAGTATAAAAAGTAAAAGTATAAACCATTTCTAATTCCGCACCATTTTCTTTTTTTAAATTGACGGATAGCCAGGGGCACACTCCAACACTCCGACATAATTACAAACAAAGCATTTGTTTTGAGTGAGTCCGCCAGATTAGAGGCAGTAGAGATGACCAGGGAAGTTCATGATTTTGACTGGCTGTGAAACTCTGCCTGTCTGTCTTGTCCCGACACGCTCATACTATGGAACAGCAGGAGATCGAATTTCAATAATGAAACAATGTTGCAAATGTCGGAGAGACAAATATACAAATTTATACAAATCTCCGCTGTTGAAAATGAAATGTTAGTCTAAAAGAAATGTGAGATAATGTCTCAATGCTTTTTATTGTGGAGAGTTTATACATTGCCTGGCTGGGCTGATGAGACAGCGGATTGCTCAGTCAAAAGGAATGGAGTTTTAACCAATCAGCATTCAAGATTAGACCCAGCCGTTGTATAAATATATGTATATCTTTTGGGTTTTGTTTACATTTTGCTAGTTTTTGGGGGATCAAAAGAGGAAATAAACATCAATACATCACATTTACATTTCATAATACAAAAATGGTGGAGATTTATTGTAAAGAAAGTTAAAATAACAAGAATCTCCCATCGTTCACCCCCTCCATGTTCTGAATCAATGTCACGAATCCCGCCGAAGATGGTGCCTCTTCCTGTTCGGGCGGCGCTCGGTGGTCGTCGTCGCCGGGCCTACTAGCTGCCATCGATTCCCTTTCCTTTTGTTTTTGTTAGTTTGAGTTTAGTTTTGTTTGTAGGCTACTTAAGGGCACTAGGCCCGCTGGCTATTGTGCGGGCTTGTTCTCTGTTTTATGGTGTTGGTTTAATTTGTGGTCTTTATTTTTCCAGAGAGTTTTAGTCCTGTTTGTTTGGACGGGTTGTTTCATGCGCGCTTGTGTTTTGCATGTCCGTTTTTCGCTGTCATTGGAATAAAGATCCATGTACGGAACTAACCTGCTCTCTGCGCTTGACTCCTCCACCCACCATTCATAGAAGTCGTAACAATCAATGTCACCTTTTTGACAAAGAAAATGTTTATGCCATCGGCTCTATTTTACCAAAATAAACCACCTATGTTCCTTTTACCCATTTCTTTAAAAAAAACTTGGTCAACGTCTGTTAGATCTTCCAGGGAGAGTTCTTGTGCAAAAATAAAGCCTAGTGTCATTTGTCTCATTCCTATTCAGGGTGGATTACTTTGTAGGACTAGGTTTCTCTTATTTTCTTTTTGTATTACCTGTTGATGGGGGAGCTGTGAAGTTGTTTGACAGGTTGGGCAGTCATGCTTCTCGGGAGGGGTGGGGGGCAGGGAGGAGGATCCCTTGTTGTCTGTAAAGGCAGAGAGGAAGACCCGCAGCGAGAGGCCCAACTCGTCCCAAAATCTGTTTCCTCCAGCAGGTATTCAGCCCACCAAGTGAAGAATGTGCAAAGCTGTCATTTAGGCAAAGGGTGGCTACTTTGAAGAATTAAAAAATAATTTTAAAAAAATGTAACACTTTTTTGGTTACTATATGATTTCATATGTGTTATTTCCTAGTTTTAATATATTCACTATTATTCTACACTGTAAAAATAAAGAAGAACCCTTGAATGAGCAGGTGCATCCAAACTTTTGACTGGTACTGTATATACTGTACATACAGTGCCTTGCAAAAGTATTCGGCCCCCTTGAACTTTGCGACCTTTTGCCACATTTCAGGTTTCAAACATAAAGATATAAAACTATTTTTTTGTGAAGAATCAACAACAAGTGGGACACAATCATGAAGTGGAACGACATTTATTGGATATTTCAAACTTTTTTAACAAATCAAAAACTGAAAAATTGGGCGTGCAAAATTCCGAATTCCGAGTCGGGAACTCGTGCCTCTTTCTTGAGCTCCGACCTGAAGGTCACTGACGTCATGAGTTCCCAGTTGTCTTGAAAGCACCATAAATCCAGAGAATGCCAGACTTTGATGTCAAAATCAGCCCACAAGAAGGACTGCCGCTCCACCTTCCTGTTCAAGTGAGCACAGCACAACAAGGTGAGTCCAAAAATGTCTTGTATGCTGCTGTATAAATGATGCAGTATGCCAGGGAGATATGTATACTGTAGCTAAGAAAGTAATACTAAGTGTATGTTGTGTAGTTAGCTGTTAGTAGTCCATGTGCCCCTCACCCTAATAATTTGATCCCTTTCCCCCTCATAACTTAGCCTACTGTTCTGACTTGGTGGTGAACATGTAGCCTATAGCCTGTTTTAGAGAAATGTAATCATCGAAAATTGAAAAAAACTTTCATTGTCTCCTTTTATGCCCCCTTTATTTATTCTACGGTTCTGACCATGATCTGAATTCTGTCGCTGTACGTTTCAAAAGTCCTGAACAAATAGTTATATTGATTACATCCGTTCCACCTTGCTCATTAATGTCTTAATCGAAATTACGGATTTCCTCGTGTATGCTTGTATATGCCATAGTTTGTACATCTCAATTGTCAGTAGGACCCATTTGTTTTAAGCAAGTCTGCCATATCAGCTAAGATTTTTAAAAAGGCAGTAAATGAGGCTGAATGAATTGTTTCACTGCCAGACAAGGCTCCGCTGATAGCCAGGTTTAGACGTGGTAAGGATTCACTCCATGGTGCTGAAAATAAATCTCTGCTGATCGGACAGCTTTGTTTAGGCCCTAACAGTTTGTGGGAACCGTTTGTCACTGTTCTAGTGCAATTCATGTATTGTGTGTTGTGGTGGCTTTGCTGGCATGCATCTAAAACAATTTTAGGAGTTTGCCCCACCAAGATTGACATGCCCCACCAAGATTTACTCCCTCCCTCTCTGCAGATGACTTCGTCAACCATTTTGAAAAGAAGGTCGACGACATCCGATCCTCGTTTGCTAAGTCAAACGACACCGCTGGTTCTGCTCACACTGCCCTACCCTGTGCTCTGACCTCTTTCTCCCCTCTCTCTCCAGATGAAATCTCGCGTCTTGTGACGGCCGGCCGCCCAACAACCTGCCCACTTGACCCTATCCCCTCCTCTCTTCTCCAGACCATTTCCGGAGACCTTCTCCCTTACCTCACCTCGCTCATCAACTCATCCCTGACCGCTGGCTACGTCCCTTCCGTCTTCAAGAGAGCGAGAGTTGCACCCCTTCTGAAAAAATCTACACTCGATCCCTCCGATGTCAACAACTACAGACCGGTATCCCTTCTTTCTTTTCTCTCCAAAACTCTTGAACGTGCCGTCCTTGGCCAGCTCTCCCGCTATCTCTCTCAGAATGACCTTCTTGATCCAAATCAGTCAGGTTTCAAGACTAGTCATTCAACTGAGACTGCTCTTCTCTGTATCACGGAGGCGCTCCGCACTGCTAAAGCTAACTCTCTCTCCTCTGCTCTCATCCTTCTAGACCTATCGGCTGCCTTCGATACTGTGAACCATCAGATCCTCCTCTCCACCCTCTCCGAGTTGGGCATCTCCGGCGCGGCCCACGCTTGGATTGCGTCCTACCTGACAGGTCGCTCCTACCAGGTGGCGTGGCGAGAATCTGTCTCCTCACCACGCGCTCTCACCACTGGTGTCCCCCAGGGCTCTGTTCTAGGCCCTCTCCTATTCTCGCTATACACCAAGTCACTTGGCTCTGTCATAACCTCACATGGTCTCTCCTATCATTGCTATGCAGACGACACACAATTAATCTTCTCCTTTCCCCCTTCTGATGACCAGGTGGCGAATCGCATCTCTGCATGTCTGGCAGACATATCAGTGTGGATGACGGATCACCACCTCAAGCTGAACCTCGGCAAGACGGAGCTGCTCTTCCTCCCGGGAAGGACTGCCCGTTCCATGATCTCGCCATCACGGTTGACAACTCCATTGTGTCCTCCTCCCAGAGCGCTAAGAACCTTGGCGTGATCCTGGACAACACCCTGTCGTTCTCAACTAACATCAAGGCGGTGGCCCGTTCCTGTAGGTTCATGCTCTACAACATCCGCAGAGTACGACCCTGCCTCACACAGGAAGCAGTGCAGGTCCTAATCCAGGCACTTGTCATCTCCCGTCTGGATTACTGCAACTCGCTGTTGGCTGGGCTCCCTGCCTGTGCCATTAAACCCCTACAACTCATCCAGAACGCCGCAGCCCGTCTGGTGTTCAACCTTCCCAAGTTCTCTCACGTCACCCCGCTCCTCCGCTCTCTCCACTGGCTTCCAGTTGAAGCTCGCATCCGCTACAAGACCATGGTGCTTGCCTACGGAGCTGTGAGGGGAACGGCACCTCAGTACCTCCAAGCTCTGATCAGGCCCTACACCCAAACAAGGGCACTGCGTTCATCCACCTCTGGCCTGCTCGCCTCCCTACCACTGAGGAAGTACAGTTTCCGCTCAGCCCAGTCAAAACTGTTCGCTGCTCTGGCCCCCCAATGGTGGAACAAACTCCCTCACGACGCCAGGACAGCGGAGTCAATCACCACCTTCCGGAGACACCTGAAACCCCACCTCTTTAAGGAATACCTAGGATAGGATAAAGTAATCCTTCTCACCCCCTCCTCCCCCCTTAAAAGATTTAGATGCACTATTGTAAAGTGGCTGTTCCACTGGATGTCATAAGGTGAATGCACCAATTTGTAAGTCGCTCTGGATAAGAGCGTCTGCTAAATTACTTAAATGTAAAATGTAAATGTAATTTACATGCTAAAATCGCCACTGACAATCATACAACATTCCATTATTTACACACAGTTTTTGCTTTACAACATACAAGTGCTAATTGCCTTTATTCCACTGCTGAAGAAGCATGACTCCAATCATCATGTCTACTCATATTTCAAAAACATCCAGCCTGACAAAATAAAAATTAATCCATGCCTCACAGTTAAGTGAATTATTGCCAATACATATTTACAACTGGGTTTCCATTCGGTTTTGATATTTCATATTTACATTTCATCTAGCATTTAGTCATAATAATTATCTATGCAACCAACTGCTTTTTTTCTTCTTCTCACAATTATTTTTTACAAACAATGGAGTAAAACCAGCTTAGATTTTGGGTTGGACATTGCATCCTATTCTTACTCTTTTAATCAATGGCATCAACATATTGCAAAACCAATCAACCGACTTGCAAAACCAATGAACAAGTACGTGCAAAAGCAACAGGTATCTTGGTCTATCTTAGCATGAAAAACCGCATACATTCAGTATGCATCTTCCGCTATGTCAAAATTGTGCATCGTATGTAAGTTTAGTATATCTTTCCGACCCATCCAGTGCATTTGAAAAACATTTTTAAATCAACAATATGTCAAAGGATTCAATTACTGAAAACTGAAGCAAACAAATGGGATCAAACAAAGACAAACAGTTCAATGTCACTTTTCAAGCCTGCTAAAGGCATGGCGGTCTATGGTAGGCTACAGTGGTAAACACCACCCCTATGGTAGGCTACAGTTCTTCCCAACCAGTCCCTCAACAACTCTCAGACTGAGTTCCACACTCACTGGGTCCTCAGATGAGAGGAAGTCTGGAGAGAGAGATGGAGGGATGGAAGAATGGGTGAATCATTCAACAAGTCAGTGAAATAAAGAGAGCGTTGATAAGCTTAAATGTCCACCTCTCGCCCTCCAGACAGCCTCTGAGGTAGATAGGTGGGACTTGGCTCATCTCCTGGTCAGCTGACATATCGGAAGGGGTCATCACTGGTTCATACACATACAGGACAGGGACATAGAGTCGATACAATAGTGCTACAGCATGTGGAAGCATTATGGTATTTATTTTCACCCGTCAAGTTCTTTTAGATCAGCATGAGCGGAGAACAGAAGCCAGGGAGCCATTTCAGACTATTGAGACACACCCAAAACCTTGGGTAAAGGTGCCATACTGTACCTCGAATGTGTGTTTGAGTCCGCTGGTGTTCCTGCAGGAGTGGAGACACTTATATCTGTCAATGTCAATAAAATAACAACAAATCATTATACTAGGTTGCTCTGTAAGAGTTGTTTATGACTAAATCAGTGTTGGGGTCAATTCTGCGTTTGAAATTAGACGTGTCCAATACACATTCAATAACTCAATTGGTATTATAAAGAGGAATTTGCTGCTTTTATCAGAAGTGATGTGATACATTGGTCTGTATCGTCCAGTCTATATGTTGGTCTGATACAGGTCATGTCTCTGATAAGTCTACTTTTTTTTCCCCTCCTGATCCGAAAGTGTCCTGTAAGGAGGATGGCAATCAGATCGGGGGATTCTGTTCTCTCTCTAAGCACCCATAATGATTAGCCAACTTTGTACTAACTGTCCAAAATAAGGATTCTTCATCCACACATTATTTGGCTCACAAGTGGTTTGGAGCCCACTTTTTGGTGTTTGTAAAAAAAAAAATTGGGGTTGAAAAGAACGTCAAGCAAATATGAATGATCAAGACTGTTTTGTGTTCAATAAATACCTCTGGGGAAAGTTATTGTTATGGAGTTTGACTTTACTTTCACTTTATGTGGAAAGTACCTTAACTTAGCTCTGCCGTGACTTGCGGTGAGTTCTGAGGCCAGCTATGTAAATCCGGGACACTCAAATGAGTATGATATGGTTAGATAAAATAGATAAAATAAATAGATGGTAAGTTAAGGCAAAAACTTAGCTTGGTTGGTTGGGGTGGATGGGTAGATATATAATATGAACATCTAGCAACAAGATAAAATTGCATCACTAACAGCGTTAGTATTTTATCTAATTAGCAAATGTTCAACTACTTACTACTTTTTAGCTACTTTGCAACTACTAGCATGTTAGCTAACCATTCCCCTAACCTTAACCCTTTTAGCTAACCCTTCCTCTAGCCCAAACATGAACCCTTTGAGCTAACCTTTCCCTTAACCCTTTAGCCTAAGTCCTAAACTTAACCCTAACCTTAACCCTAACTCTAACAACCTAGTCTAGCTAAAGTTAGCCATCTAGCTAACATATTGTACATTTAGCAAATTTGTAACGTATAATACGAATTCTTATTCATAATATATCATACTAAATGGGTGATGGACATCCACAAATTAATACATACCATACAAAACGTAACATAAATGGAGTGTCTTGGATTTACGTACAGAACAATACGAGCAGGTGGATGCCTTTGACAGTCAACGATCTCATCTGGAGGCCATGGTCAGGGTCTCACCATCCCAGTCATCCGGATTGTCCCTCATAATCCGGAACAGCGCACGTAGATCAGATTGGTAAAAGTAGATTGTCTGTGCCAGCCTGGAGGTGGAGTTCCATCTGGTTGGCGCGGCCCTCAGTAGAGTCAGCTGTTATAAGATAAATTACTTGTATTAAGACTTTTTTTGGGGTTAATGTAAGCAATATTACTGGCCAATGACATTAGAGAATTTATCTTAGTACAATTTATTTTTAATTGTTTAATAAAATAATTTAAAAACAAATTATCCCTCAATATAACATATTTAGGTTGGCTTAGATTTCACTATTCATGGTGTAAATAGCCATTTGCAGAAGTGATGTGATGCATTGGTCTGTATTGTCCAGTCTGTCTGTTGGTCTTGTCTTTGATAAATCGTCCTGGTCAGAAACTGTCCTCTAAGGGGATGGCAATCAGGTAGGTGGATTCTGTGCTCTTTATTTGGTTCACCAGTAGCCTACGTTCTGGTGTTTGTAAAAATACATGTTTTGAAAAAGAATGTCCCAACAATATTTATAACCACAAATATTTGTGCACAAAAAAATACCTGTGTGAAAAGTTATTGTTGTAGTTTCACTTTATGAGTTTTATGGGTACCTGGGTTTCGTCTCTGGGAATTTATTTCATTGATTTGAATTTCATCTTTGGAGTGTCTCTCAACAACAAAATGCCCAATACAGTACAACGCTTGTAGTGTGTGGAGTTAGTAGCTAGGGTAACATATTATTATATTGCCCTATCACGAGGATGTGGTTCCCCCAAATAAATGTTTTCGTGGAGTTTCATACTGTTAACACTGGTTGACAAATAATGCAGCACAGACAATTATGCATGACCGGGACTGAGTACTCAGTCGAGGTTAGGACTCATATTACCCCAGACACTTGTTGATAACAGTTTTGCTCGAATAGGAAATAAGCTTACCAAATACATTAGTGATACCAATCATTTTATTGCCTTTTAAAACACTAATGTATAGACATAGTCCAAACTAAAATTGTGATTTCAAAGAAATTAGGGCTAGAAATGCAGTTGTTTTATTATTCTTGTTAACAGTCATATGACCTATTCATCTCTTTCCCGTTCTCTCTCAGGCAAACACACGTACACACAGGTCAAGGTCTCTGCACATATCTGTGCCACATTATCATGCTGATGATTTTGGTTTCGGCCTTTCTCGGGAGTTTTTCCCAGCCACCGTGCTTCTACACCTGCATTGCTTGCTGTTTTTGGGTTTTAGGCTGGGTTTCTGTTACAGCACTTTGAGATATCAGCTGATGTACGAAGGGCTGTATAAATACATTTGATTTGATTTGATGCAGTAAACTGTTGTGTATCTCCCAATAACCAGGTTTTTATCGTTGCTCTCTTCCGGGTGCACGTTGTTGTTGTTAGAGAGTCATAACTCTATGCCCTTTGCCTATCTGATGGAACTGGTACCAGGAGTTGCGACAGTTTGTGGAAATCACCTGACAAATGCTGGCTACACTCCAGAGAGAGGAATGTTGGCTAAATGTGAATACACTTTGAATTTGGGGATCTAGGGACTTCCCTCTAGCTTCTGGACCCCCCCTATTGATTTAGTATAAATACAGTTCAAGTTCAAAGAGAAGAGGAACATATGAAGTTGATGAGTACTCTTCACAAACCCTCTGCAAAATGGCAACGGCACAACTACAATGGCCAATGGTAAGGCTACACATTATTATAGTTTTCTTCATGCAATAGTACTTCCAAAATAAAATGTCATAGATGTTAAAGTTTTAGTTGTTAGTAACATAGAATTGATTAGAGTTTTTAAAAAGAGATACTGTATGTATTGGTCATAAATGTTGAAAATGTGACAGCCATTTTTTTGTGCCCAAGAGTAAAATGTGTGTGCGGGAGTACGTAATCTTTTATAATTCATATTTGATTTGTTTAGCATTGTATAAACTCTGTTCATCTGCATGACTGACTGTAACAGAAACTGAAAGCAGGCATAGTGCAGTGCATGAAATAAACAAATCTGTGGCACATTCTGCTTATTTTATCTCATACATTTTTTTTATATAGCAACATTGTGTTAATTGACATATGTTACATATGTTAATTGATGTAGTGTGTCACAAAAGGAGGAAGAGGATTTACAACCTCGACGCTCTTCATGATATAGCCTATATGTATGACATATCTCTCTCATCTCACACACACTCTCTATCTCTCTCCACCCCCCCTCCTCTCTCTCTCTGTCCCAGGCCTTACCTGTTAGGCGCCTGCATTGTCCCAGAGGAGACTCACCGATCCCTTTTCCGTACGATCCAACATTCCTGAAGGCAACTCACGCCTCTCTGCAGGTTGTCCAAGACCGTAAATCGACCCGATCCTCCCGGTTAACTGTCACCGTGCTCAACGGCTCAGACGGCAAAAGAGTCCCATTGGTCCTCAAGAGCACAGACACCATCGGCAAACTTCAGAAGAGTTTCCTACTGAAGCATCCTGACCTGACGGGAAGCCTGAACCTCGCCTACAACGGCAAGCCCGTCCAGGGGCATCAGAGCCTGGGAGAGCTGGGGGTGAAGAATGGGGCTACCTTCATCACCTTTCAGAGATGCCGTGGAGGGTAGATGTGGAGTAAACGTGGAGCAATAGATGTGGAGGAGGGCTGATTCCATTTATCTATCCCATAGTATGAAATAATATACAAACATTATCTGTTAATGATTTTGTAATTTACAAAGAACAATTGCATTAGACATATCAGGTGTTCTTTTTGCACAACATAATATATGCTTTCTTGATTCAAATACCAACCAAGGTGATACTGTAGCCTACTGAGGGAGGATTCACAATGAATAATGTCAAGCCATCTCTTTCCTTTCTTTATGTTAAAGTAACTGTCCAGTCTTTCCCATACTTCTATAAAATATGACCTATAAATACTTACAATAAGAGTGAAATAGTTTTCATTCCCAAAAAATGGGAATTAAGTATGTTAAAAAGCAGCTTTTTTTGTGTTGGAATCGTGTGGGCATACACCGGTCATTAAAAATATTAACTTGAGTAGACGGCTGATTGGC
The DNA here is from genome assembly GCF_023373465.1 of Oncorhynchus keta. Taxonomy (NCBI): domain Eukaryota; kingdom Metazoa; phylum Chordata; class Actinopteri; order Salmoniformes; family Salmonidae; genus Oncorhynchus; species Oncorhynchus keta. Next base: position 5,802,852 of record NC_068436.1, on the reverse strand, counting down.
CAGCTCATCCTCCCCAGGGAAATAATTCATATGAGGAAATGGCAAGAGTTTCTTAAATGGCCTGTTTGAGGTACAAGTTTGAGATGGGGTTTTCAAAGTGTTTTTTTTTCTCCAATTTTTGCTTTGGCCACAAATATGTACGGGACAAATCAGAAACGGAACTTTTAAAAGTGAGATTTCCACTGGGCAGTTACTTTAACTCCACCAGGCACAGCCAGAAGAGGACGAGCCACCCCTCAGAGCCTGGTTCCTCTCCAGGTTTCTTCCTAGGTTCTGCCTTTCTAGAGAGTATTTCCTAGCCGTGCTTCTACATCTGCATTGTTTACGGTTTGATGTTTTAGTCTGGGTTTATGTATAAGCACTTTGTGACATCTGACTGATTTTACAAAGGGCTTTATAAATACGTTTGTCTCGTTTTGCCCTTGCCTGGTACTAGCTAACAAAGTGCACAATGAGCCGGTCACCAATCAAGTGATTTAGTTCACCACGTTAAATGTGCCGTTTGTGAGGTTTTATTGATAGATTTGATATACAAGTGTTGTTTAAAGACTACTGTATTTCTTACTTTACTGTAACAACAAATATTTTTGTAACTAGAAATATGTTTTCAATGACAACCAAAAAGGCTAGCCAATCAGAAGGATAATGAACAAATCAAATAATGTTTAAACGTGTATTTATTTTATCTGCATATACGGAATGGACATTGTATTCACCCTTCATTAAATAAACACTTAAATATTTAAAGCATATGCAATTTGTGTTTGGTAACATTTTCATGATAAAACATTGGCCAATAACTAGTTCCGAAAATAAATGAACCCCCCCCTTGTTGCCACATCGACCTGAGCTTGCGTAGGTGCTGCACAAATCGAATGATCTGCTGATGCTCACTTGTTCGGTTGTCAATTATTCTAGTATCAGTAAAAGGACAGTCTTCATGGAAATCACCTGACAAAAAGGATTGTGCTGGCTACACTCCAGGAAATGGCTGTTCCAAAAGTACCACTAGAACGTGTGGTGTTCCTTAATGGACACGAAGGGGATTCCCTTTGGATTAGATTTCCTCCTGCAGATTAAAGGTGTCAAATAAATCCATATCTTCAAAGGAACAGAACGAGAAACAAATACAGTACCAGCCAAAAGTATAGACACACCGACTCATTCAAGGGTTTTCCTTTATTTCATCTATTTTCTACATTGTAGAATAATAGTGAAGACATCAAGACTATGAAATAACACATGGAATCATGTAGTAACCAAAAAAAGTGTTCAAGAAATCAAAATATATTTGAGATTTTAGATTCTTTAAAGTAGCCACTGTTTGCCTTAATGACAGCTTTGCACATTATTGTCATTCTTTCAACCAGCTTCACGAGGTCGTCACCTGGAATGCATTTCAATTAAGAGGTGTGCCTTGTTAAAAGTTCATTTGTGGAACTTCTTTCCTTTTTAATGTGTTTGAGCCAGTCAGTTGTGTAGTGACAAGGTGGGGGTGGTATACAGAAGATTGTCCCATTTGGTGAAAGACCAAGACTATATTATTGCAAGAACAGCTCAAATAACCAAAGAGAAACGACAGTCTATCATTACTTTAATGCATCAGCCTGATAATGTGAAGCAAATACGTGCAGAGATCTTGACTGCGTGTGTGTGTTTGTTTGCCAGAGAAAGTGAAAGAGTTGAAGAGGTCACATGACTTTTAGTAACTGTAATAAAACAACAGAGGAAACAATTGCATGTCTAGCCCTCATTTCTTTACAAACACAAGTTTAGGGTGAACTATGTTTATATGTTAGTGTTTTAAAAGACACTCAAATGAATGATAACACTAATGTAATTGCTAAGCGTATTCCTATTCAATTAAAACAGTTATCGACGCGTCTGGTGTGACATGAGTTCTAACCTCGACTCAGTAACCTCTAACCTCGACTCAGTAGTGTCTCTGTGCTGCATTTCTTGTCAAACAATGGTGTCATGTCTTTGGCTATGCCGGATTAAGTGATATGACATGCTCTTCTATAAAATCATTTCTCCGTAATTAATATCACCTGATTGAGCGAATCATGTAAATGTAATTAACTAGAGAGTCGGGCACCACAAAATAATATTTATAGAGCTGTTACCTTCCGAATAAACTCTTAAAGATCTAGTAATATTTTACATCCATAGCAGTCAACATTCATCTTCATCTTACTTCAGTCTCATCTGAAAGTTGTAAATTCCTGGCTAACAATTTGAATCAGCAATACAACGTTGGGTTTAATTCTTTATTTACTAAATACCTAACTAATCACACAGATTTCACATACACACAATTAATCATAACTTGATTACAAATGACGTCATAAAGGAAAACGTCCCTAGCGGACGGAACATATATGACAGCTTGTTACACAAAGGAAAATGGGCTGGGTTGAGTGAAAGAGCGAGAGACTGAGGAACAAAGGGAAAAAGCTGTGCTATCGTAAATACAGTATCTTAAATTACCGCCCATTTGGAAAAGGAAAATGCAGTAAATATTTACTCTGAGCTGCGCTTCAGTAGGTTGGTGGTAGATGGTATTGCCAAACCGAGTCCTCTGTCCTTTGAAGAATGTCTCTGGTTGTCAATTGGATACGTTGTAGTAACGTCGTTGTGTGATAGACAGGATACTCTGTCTGTTCCTTCCTAACCTGCGTTTGCAGCTGCAGTCGCTAACTCAACAGCTAGGAGGTCACTAGCTTCACTAGCTAGGAGGTCACTAGCTTCACTTCTGTAGTGAATAAGAGTTCAAAAGTTCATACCATTCGCAACCAAAGCTCATGCTGATGTTGGCTTCGTTCTGTAGTTATTATCTGAACCATTCTGACATAGGACCGTCGCCCTCATATCCTCGGAACAGGAAGTTGTTCTATTGTCAAGGGCTTATAGGAAGGGAGAGGAGGGTGTGTTTGAAAAGTTTTATAGCCCTTGTCCCTTCACAGGGGAGGGCCACTGATTGAGCAGCCCTCCCCATTTTATGAAAATCCAAATCTCACATTTTAGAAGCTAAAATCACATTTCATCCCATCACAAATAATTTAATATTCAAACATTTAAATTGAACAACAATTCCATGTGAATCCGATATCTCTGATGTGTAGACTTTCGCTGTAGAGTTTATGTCATCTTATCATTGATGAGAATGTCTCAGATGACAACCGAACTGACATCATATTCATTAAGTACCACTGCATATGTTCAATTGTTCGGTTTACCAGAATATAGTTCATCTCCCCCCACCTACAGATGTTCCCAGAATCTCTATGTTAACCAAGTTTAAAAAAATGTTACCTCAGTAGATTGAAAAGGGAGGAAGAGGTATTTATGACTGTCATAAACCAACCCCCCAGGCCAACTTCATGACAATGGTAACAGCGTGAAAATCCACATCAATCAATCAATCAATCAAATGTATTTATAAAGCCATTTTCACATCAGCAGATGTCACAAAGTGCAATACATAGCTGCCACTACAGTTTCCAAATCTATGAAAGGCATTGCAGAAGTAGGCTTCTCTTGACTGGCATGGAGCAAACTGCAGACAATATCATCTCAAATGTTATACCCCAGCACTTTTACCTTCGGCCATTGGAGTGCATTTGTCATTACTACTGGTGGAGTTAGTATGTGAAAACGACTCTTCTCAAACATACATTACCGGTCAGAGGTTCAAACATCTGCTCATTCAAGGGTTTTTCTTTATTTTGACTACTTTGTATATTGTAGAATAATAGTGAAGACATCACAACTATGAAATAACACATATGGAATCATGTAGTAACTAAAAAAGTGTTAAAGAAATTAAAATACTTTTCATATTTGTAACGATTTTCGTCCTCCTCTTCTGAGGAGGAGTAGGAAGGATCGGACCAATACGCAGCGTGGTAAGTGTTCGTAATATTTTTAATTAAAACTGAACACTACACAAAATGAAAACAAAACAGTTCCGTGTGGAAAACACAGACACAGAAAATAAATCACCCACAACCAAAATGGGGAAAACAGGCTACCTAAGTATGATTCTCAATCAGAGACAACGATCGACAGCTGACTCTGATTGTGAACCATACCAGGCCAAACACAGAAATACAACACAGAAAAAGAACATAGACTACCCACCTCAACTCACGCCCTGACCAAACTAACACAAAGACATAATAAAGGAACTAAGGTCAGAACGTGACAATATTTCTATATTTCTACAAAGTAGCCACCCTTTGAATTGATGACAGCTTTGCACAATCTTTACATTCTCTCAAACAGCTTCACCTGGAATGTTTTTCCAACAGTCTTGAAGGATTCCCACATATGCTGAGCACTTTTTGGCTGCTTTTCCTTCACTCTGAAGTCGAACTCATCCCAAACCATCTAATTTGGGTTGAGGTTGGGTGACTGTGGAGTCCAGGTCATCTGATGCAGCACTCCATCACTCTTCTTCTGGGTCAAATAGCACTTACACAGCATGGAGGTGTGTTTTGGGTCATTGTCCTGTTGAAAAACAAATGATAGTCCCACTAAGCACAAACCAGGTGGGATGGCATATCACTGCAGAATGCTGTGATAACCATCATGGTTAAGTGTGCCTTGAATTCTAAATAATCACAGACAGTGTAACCAGCAAAGCACCCCCACACCATCACACCTCCTCCTCCGTGCTTCACGGTGGGAACCACACATGTAGAGATCACCCGTTCACCTACTCTGCGTCTCACAAAGACATGGCAGACCAAATGAGAGGTTTCCACTGTCTGATGTCCATTGTTTGTGTTTCTTGGCCCGAGCAAGTCTCTTCTTTGTATTGGTGTCCTTTAGTAGTGGCTTCTTTGCAGCATTTCAACCATGAAGTGTCACGTCCTGACCTTAGTTCCTTTTTTATGCCTCTATTTTAGTTTGGTCAGGGTGTGAGTTGGGTTGGGCATTCTATGTGTTGTTCTATGTTTTTGTATTTCTGTGTTTGGCCTGGTATGGTTCCCAATCAGAGGCAGCTGTTTATCGTTGTCTCTGATTGAGAACCATACTTAGGCAGCCTGTTTTCCCACTATGATTTGTGGGTAGTTGTTTTCTGTTGTGTGTCTGCACCAGCCAGAACTGTTTCGGTCGTTCGCAGTGTTATTTTTGTGATTTCAGTGTTCATTAAATAAATATGGACACATATCACACTGCACCTTGGTCCTCTCCTTCCAACAGCCGTTGCATGAAGGCTTGATTCACACAGTCTCCTCTGAACAGTTGATGTTGAGATGTGTCAGTTACTTGAAATCTGTGAAGAATTTATTTGGGCTGAAATTTCTGAGGCTGGTAACTCTAACGAACTTATCCTCTGCAGCAGAGATAACTCTGGGTTTTCCTTTCTTGTGTCTGTCCTCATGAGAGCCAGTTTCATCATAGCACTTGATGGTTTTTACGACTGCACTTGAAGAAACTTTGTAGGTTCTTGAAATGTTCTGCGTTGACTGGCCTTCATGTCTTAAACTGCATTCACTCCCAATAATCCTTCTCAACAATTCTTCATTCTTTTGGAGGTTTTCATTGAATATCAGCATGGGTGGGGTTCAAGTGGAGAATGTACATATAAAAGCAATGTTACTGTTATATTTTGAATTATGATGCCCAGCTCAGGAGGTCTCTTGATGATGTGAGACCTGAGGCAATTGCTTATTCTGCCTAATGGTAAGTCAGCCAGTGATTAACAACTCACAACAACTTGGCAGTGCAGGTTGTTGTTGTTAGAGAGTTATAACTCTTTGACCTTTGCCTATCTGATTGAACTGGTACCAGGAGTCATGACAGTTTGTGGAAATCACCTGACAAATAGGATCATGCTGGCTATACTCCAGAGAAGGGAATGGTGGCAAAATGGTAGAACATTTTTACTTTAGGGGATCTAGGGACTTCATTCTGGCTTCTGACACTTTTGGACCTCCCCTACAGATTTAGAATGAGTTACAGTCACACATTCCAAGGTGAAAGAGGAAAAGATAAGGTTGAGGAGTACTCTTCACAAACCCTCTGCAAAATGGCAACGGCAAAGCTGCAATGGCCAATGGTAAGGCTATGAGGTGTTTTTCTACACAATATTATAGTTTTCTTCATGCAAATGTACTTCCACACGATAATGTCATAGATGTTAAAGCTGTAGTGATTGGCAACATAGTATGGTTTAGAGTTTTTGTTTTTAGAAGACATATGTATTAGTCAACAATGTTGAAATTGTAAGCACTATTTATTGTGCCAAAAAGTCAAATGTGTGTGAGAGGGTTTTTCTTTTATCATGGTATCATCCGTATGACACAGTACCAGAAACTGAAAGCAGGCATAGAGCAGTGCATGAAATAAAAAACTCTGTGGCATATTCTGGCATTTTTTTTTATTGCAAAAGTGATGTTCCTTGATGTAGTGTGTCAGAAAAGGAGGAAGAGGATTAACAACCTCGGCGTTCTTGATTATATAGCCTATACTTATGCCATCACTCTCATCTCACACACACTCTTTCTCTCTTTACCCCCCTCCTCTATCTTTCTCTCTCTCTGTTCCAGGCCTTACTTGTTAGACTCCAGCATTGTCCCAGAGGAGGATCCCTGTTCCGTACGATCCAACATTCCTGAATGCATCTCACACCTCTCTTCTGGTTGTCAAAGACACTAAACCGACCTGAGCTTCCCATTTCACTGTCACCGTGCTCAACGGCTCAGATGGGAAAATAGTTCCATTGCTCCTCAAGAGCACAGACACCATCGGCAAACTTCAGAGGAGGTTCCTACAGAAGCGGCCTGACCTGACGGGAAGCCTGAACCTCGCCTACAACGGCAAGCCCGTCCAGGGGCACCAGAGCCTGGGAGAGCTGGGGGTGAAGAATGGGGCTACATTCATCACTTTTCAGAGGTGTCTTGGAGGGTAGATGTGGAGTAAAAGTGCAGCAATAGATGTGAAGGAGGGCTGTTTCCATTGATCTTTCCCTTCTCATGCAATATGAACAATATCTGTCAATTAATTTGTAATCTATAAAGAATATTTGCATCAGCCATATCGCGTGTTCTTTTTGCACTACATAGTAGATTCTTTATTGTTTAGAATACCAACCAAAGTGATGTTGTAGCTTGCTGAGGGAGAATGCACAATGAATAATGTTAATGCATCTTTGTCCTTTCTTTATGTTAAAGTAACTGTCCAGTGTTTCCAGACTTCGATGAAATATGTTCTACAATTACTCACAATATGAGCTAAATAGTTTTTCTATAGTATAGTACTAGTAATTGAGTATGTTAAAAGTATGTTTAAAAGCATATTTTCTGTGTTGGAGTGTTGTGGGCGTACACCAACATCAGAAAGGGGTCGACGTATACCGCTTATAAAGAATATCCATGCGAGTAAGACTGCTGATTGGCCAGCTCATCTTCCTCAGGGAGATAACATTATTTATATGAGGACATACTGTAGCAAGCATTTTTTAAACAGCCTGTCTGAGATACAATTTTGAATATTTTTTTTCATGTTTTTTTCTCCAATTTATGCTTTGGCCACAAACACAAGTATTGGACAAATCAACAACATTATTTGGATATATTTGTATATGTGAGAATATGAACTTTTAAAAGTGAGATTTTCACTGGGCAGTTACTTTAACTCCATCCAGCACAGCCAGAAGAGGACTGGCCACCCCTCAGAGCCTGTTTCTGCTTTAGGTTTCTTCCTAGGTTCCTGCCTTTCGAGGGAGTTTTTCCCAGCCACCGTGCTTCTACATCTGCATTGCTTGCTGTTTGGGGTTTTAGGCTGGGTTTCTGAATAAGCACTTTGTGGCATTGGCTTTCTAAATACATTACATAAATCAATGTGAGTTAGTTCACCAAGTTAAATGTATCATTTGTGAGGTTTTACTGATACTTTTGATAAACCATTGTCCTTTAAGAGTGGGCTACTACTGAATCAGAAATAGCTCAGTACTGATTTCTTACTTTATTGTAAAAATACAATATATTTTCAATGGCAACCAATAAGGCTAGCCAATCAGGGGGATGATGAACAAAATAAACTATGTTGAAACATATTTTATCTGCATATATGGACATTCTATTCACCCTTAAATAAATACCTAATTATTTCAAGTGTATGCCATCTGTGTTTGGTGAAATTTTCATGATAAAACATTGGCCAATAACTTGTTCAGAAAATAAATGAACCACACTTTTTGCCACATCGACCTGAGCTAGCGTAGGTGCTGCACAAATCTAATGATTTGACATACTTACTCCACCAGTAATAATGGCAAATGCACACCAATGGCCAAAGGTCAAGGTGCCGGGGTTTAACATTTGAGATGATACGGTCTGCAGTTTACTCCAAGCAGCACATAATGAGACTGCTTCTACAATGCCCCTCATATATTTGGAATCTATAGTGGTTACTATTGATTAATATGCATTTAGAGGAAATATTAGCACACACTGCCACAACACCATTAATCACGTAACATTCTTCAACTGGTCGTTCAGACCAGCACTGTTTCCGTTTAATTTATTATGCTCACTGTAGTGTCTTGCTGAATGCGGCTCTGGCCAATCCGACCGTCGAGCAAATAACATTTACATTTAACATTTAAGTCATTTAGCAGACGCTCTTATCCAGAGCGACTTACAAATTGGTGCATTCACCTTATGACATCCAGTGGAACATCCACTTTACAATAGTGCATCTAAATCTTTTAAGGGGGGTGAGAAGGATTACTTATCCTATCCTAGGTATTCCTTAAAGAGGTGGGGTTTCAGGTGTCTCCGGAAGGTGGTGATTGACTCCGCTGTCCTGGCGTCGTGAGGGAGTGTGTTCCACCATTGGGGAGCCAAAGCAGCGAACAGTTTTGACTGGGCTGAGCGGGAACTGTACTTCCTCAGTGGTAGGGAGGCGAGCAGGCCAGAGGTGGATGAACGCAGTGCCCTTGTTTGGGTGTAGGGCCTGATCAGAGCCTGGAGGTACTGAGGTGCCGTTCCCCTCACAGCTCCGTAGGCAAGCACCATGGTCTTGTAGCGGATGCGAGCTTCAACTGGAAGCCAGTGGAGAGAGCGGAGGAGCGGGGTGACGTGAGAGAACTTGGGAAGGTTGAACACCAGACGGGCTGCGGCGTTCTGGATGAGTTGTAGGGGTTTAATGGCACAGGCAGGGAGCCCAGCCAACAGCGAGTTGCAGTAATCCAGACGGGAGATGACAAGTGCCTGGATTAGGACCTGCGCCGCTTCCTGTGTGAGGCAGGGTCGTACTCTGCGGAAGTTGTAGAGCATGAACCTACAGGAACGGGCCACCGCCTTGATGTTAGTTGAGAACGACAGGGTGTTGTCCAGGATCACGCCAAGGTTCTTAGCGCTCTGGGAAGAGGACACAATGGAGTTGTCAACCGTGATGGCGAGATCATGGAACGGGCAGTCCTTCCCGGGAGGAAGAGCAGCTCCGTCTTGCCGAGGTTCAGCTTGAGGTGGTGATCCGTCATCCACGCTGATATGTCTGCCAGACATGCAGAGATGCGATTCACCACCTGGTCATCAGAAGGAGGAAAGGAGAAGATTAATTGTGTGTCGTCTGCATAGCAATGATAGGAGAGACCATGTGAGGTTATGACAGAGCCAAGTGACTTGGTGTATAGCGAGAATAGGAGAGGGCCTAGAACAGAGCCCTGGGGGACACCAGTGGTGAGAGCGCGTGGTGAGGAGACAGATTCTCGCCACGCCACCTGGTAGGAGCGACCTGTCAGGTAGGACGCAATCCAAGCGTGGGCCGTGCCGGAGATGCCCAACTCGGAGAGGGTGGAGAGGAGGATCTGATGGTTCACAGTATCGAAGGCAGCCGATAGGTCTAGAAGGATGAGAGCAGAGGAGAGAGAGTTAGCTTTAGCGGTGCGGAGCGCCTCCGTGATACAGAGAAGAGCAGTCTCAGTTGAATGACTAGTCTTGAAACCTGACTGATTTGGATCAAGAAGGTCATTCTGAGAGAGATAGCGGGAGAGCTGGCCAAGGACGGCACGTTCAAGAGTTTTGGAGAGAAAAGAAAGAAGGGATACTGGTCTGTAGTTGTTGACATCGGAGGGATCGAGTGTAGGTTTTTTCAGAAGGGGTGCAACTCTCGCTCTCTTGAAGACGGAAGGGACGTAGCCAGCGGTCAGGGATGAGTTGATGAGCGAGGTGAGGTAAGGGAGAAGGTCTCCGGAAATGGTCTGGAGAAGAGAGGAGGGGATAGGGTCGAGCGGGCAGGTTGTTGGGCGGCCGGCCGTCACAAGACGCGAGATTTCATCTGGAGAGAGAGGGGAGAAAGAGGTCAGAGCACCGGGTAGGGCAGTGTGAGCAGAACCAGCGGTGTCGTTTGACTTAGCAAACGAGGATCGGATGTCGTCGACCTTCTTTTCAAAATGGTTGACGAAGTCATCTGCAGAGAGGGAGGAGGGGGAGGGGGAGGAGGATTGAGGAGGGAGGAGAAGGTGGCAAAGAGCTTCCTAGGGTTAGAGGCAGATGCTTGGAATTTAGAGTGGTAGAAAGTGGCTTTAGCAGCAGAGACAGAGGAGGAAAATGTAGAGAGGAGGGAGCGAAAGGATGCCAAATACACTAATTAAAGGGTCTTCTCTAGTTACCACAATCAGAAAATCATAAACCCCGCCTATTTCTACAATTTTAATAAAAATGTAATTTTAACCAACATTAACCCTGACCTTAACCACACCGCTAACCTTATGCCTAACTCGTGTTTACCCCAGACACTTTGTTGATAATAGTTGTGATCGAATGGGAAATAAGCTTACCGGTTACATCATTGTTACCAATCCTTTGTCCGAGATTGCACCCGTTGTTTTATTAGCTATCGTTACTATGACCTCTTCATCTCTTTCACTTTCACAGGTTTGTCTTGTTGCTCTGTGCGCAGGTTGTTGTTTTCAGAGAGTCATAACTCTATGACTGTTGCCTATCTGATGGCACTGGTGCCTGGAGTCATGACAGCTCGCAGAAACCACCTGACAAATAGGATAATGCTGGCTAAACTCTAGAAAAGTAAAAAAAAAACAACAACATTGAATTTGGGGGATCTAGGGACTTCCCTCTAGCTTCTGGACCTCCCCTATTGATTTAGTATAAATACAGTTCAAGTTCAAAGAGGAACATATGAGATTGATGAGTACTCTTCACAAACCCTCTGCAAAATGGCAACGGCACAGCTACAATGGCCAATGGTAAGGCTTGTTTATTTACGCACCGGTACTTCCACACTATAATGTCATACTGCCGTGGTTGGTAACATACATTAGTATTGTTTCGAGTAAAACATAATTTTTTTTTAGAAGAGATATGTATTGGTCATCAATGTTGAAAATGTAAGCACTATTTCTTGTGCCATAAAGTGAAATGTGTGTTCTTTTATCGTTCACAATTCTTCATCGTGATATCAACTGTACGACACAGTAACAGAAACTGAAAGCAGGCATAGTGGAGAGCATGAAATAAGCAAATGTGTGGCATTTCCCGTCATTGTTGTACAATGCAAAAGTGATGTTCATTGAAGTAGAATGTCAGAAAAGAATGAAGAGGATGAACAACCTTGACATTATTGTTGATATAGCCAGTATTTACAGTATGCCATATCTCTCTCCTCTCACACACACACTCTATTTCTCTCTCTACCCCCTGTCTCTTTCTCTCTCTCTGTCCCAGGCCTTACCTGTTAGACTCCACGATTGTCCCAGAGGAGACCCACCGATCCCTGTTCCGTACGATCCAACATTCCTGAACGCAACTCACGCCTCTCTTCTGGTTGTCCAAGACCATAAACCGAACCGAGCATCCCGTTTAGCTGTCACCGTGCTCAGCGGCTCAGACGGCAAAAGATTCCCATTCGTCCTCAAGAGCACAGACACCATCGGCAAACTTCAGAGGAGGTTCCTACAGAAGCGGCCTGACCTGACGGGAAGCCTGAACCTCGCCTACAACGGCAAGCCCATCCAGGGGCACCAGAGCCTGGGAGAGCTGGGGGTGAAGAATGGGGCTACCTTCATCACCTTTCAGAGGTGTCTTGGAGGGTAGACGTGGAGCAATAGATGTGGAGGAGGGCTGTTTCCGTTCGTCTATCCCTTGGCATACAATATGAACAATATCTGTTGATGAATTAGTGATCTATAAAGCATAATTGCATTAGCCATATCAGGTGTTCTTTTTGCACTACACGATAAATTCTTTATTGATTAAAATACCAACCAAAGCGATGCTGTAGCCTATTGAGAACGCACAATGAATAATATCATTGCATTTCTGTCCTTTCTTTATTTTAAACAAGCTATCCAGTATTTCCAAACTTTTATGAAATATGATCTATCATTACCAACAATATGAGTGAAATTGTTTTTCTTCCAGAAAATGGTAATTAAGTATGTTAAAAAGCAGATTTTCTGTGTTGGAATGGTGTGGGCGTATACTGTTCACAAAAATAGGAACCTAAGTAGTAAGTAGTAATTGATTGGCCAGATTATCCTCCTCAGGTTGATAACGTCCTTTCTACAGGATGAGGAAATACCAAACGTTTTTTAAACGGCATGTTTGAGATACAAGTTTGAGGTATGGTGTTTTTCCAGTTGCTTTAACTCCACCCAGCACAGCCAGAAGAGGACTGGCCACCCCTCCGCTCTAGGTTTCTTCCTATGTTCCCGCCTTTCTGCATCGCTTGCTGCTCGAGGTTTTAGGCTGAGTTTCTGAATAAGCACTTGGTGACATCGGCTGTCGAAATGCATTTGATTGATTGACTGATTTAACTGTCTTGTTTTGCTCTTGCCTGGTACTAGCTAACAAAGTGAACTAATAGCCGGTCACCAATCAATTTGAGTTAGTTCACCACGTTAAATGCACCATTTGTGAGGTTTTACTGATAATTTTGATAAACCATTGTCATTTAAGAGTGGGCTACTACTGTATCTAAAATAGTTTTGTACTGATTTCTTACTTTATTGTAAAAAAAAATATTTATATTTGTGCAATATCATTTTGTTTTCAATGACAACCAATAAGGCTAGCCAATCAGGAGGACGATGAACAGAATAAATTATGTTTAAACATATATATATTTTATTCACCCTTAAATAAATACCTAAATATTTCAAGTGTATGCCATCTGTGTTTGGTGACATTTTCATGATTAAACATTGGCCAATAACTGGTTCAGAAAATAAATGAACCACACTTGTTGCCACATCGACCTGAGCTTGCGTAGGTGCTGCACAAATCTAATGATCTGTTGATGCTCACTCGTTTGGTTGTCACCTGTTCTAGTAGCAGTAGAAGGACAGTCTTCCTGGAAATCACCTGACAAAGAGGATGGTGCCAAAAGTACCAAAAGGAAAGTGTGATGTTCCTTAATTGGACATGGCTTGGATTTCCCCTTGTAGATTAAAGGTATTTAAAAGGGGGTTGTACCTGCAGACTACAGGTACAAAATACATCCTTATCTTCAAAGGAACAGCAAGAGAAACATATATGTTTGAGAAGACTAGTAGTAGTAGACCAGTAGACAAATGTACTCCAATGGCCAAAGGTAAAGGTGCTGGGGTTTAACATTTGAGATGATATTGTCTGCAGTTTGCTCCCTGTCTGCACAGGAGAAGCCTACTTCCGCCTTTCACAGAGTTTGAAACTGGATTGGTTGCTACTGATTAACATGCCCTTAGAGGAAATATTAGCACACACTGCCACAACACCATAAATAACATAACATTCTTCAACTGGTCGTTCAGAGCGGCACAGTTTCCGTTGAATTAACGCTGCACACCGTGGCGTCCTGCTGAATGGGGCTCTGGCCAAACCGACTGTTGCGGAAGTGCACTAATTAAAGGGTTGCCAATTTTAAACCTAACCTTAACAACTGACTTTAACCACGCTGCTAACCTCATGCCTAACCCTAACCTTAAATGAAGATCAAAAAGCAAATGTTTGTTCACACACATTTTTCGGATATTGCCAGTTTGGACTTTGTGGTTATGGTAACTAGTGACAACCCAATTTCACATGTGTAATATTGTTTGAGACATCAGGTAGCCAATTTTTGGTTTGTTTTTATCAGATCAAATCCTCAAATAATAAGCTGTCTTAACCACGCCGTCTACCCATCTCGGATGTATACATCTATATTAGACCAACAGCGGGAAGATGGTGATAGTGAGTCCTTTCCTCTTACCATACACAGGACATGTATATACACTTTGTCACGTTCTGACTTTTATTTCCTTTGTTTTGTATTTATTTAGTATGGTCAGGGCGTGAGCTGGGTGGGCAGTCTATGTTTGTTTTTCTAGGTTTTGGGTATTTCTATGTTTCGGCCTAGTATGGTTCTCAATCAGAGGCAGGTGTCATTAGTTGTCTCTGATTGAGAATCATACTTAGGTAGCCTGGGTTTCACTGTGGGTTTCACTGTGTGTTTGTGGGTGATTGTTCCTGTCTCTGTGTTTGCACCAGATAGGACTGTTTTTGGTTTTCCACATTTATTGTTTGTTTAGTTATTTTATGTCTAGTTCCTTTATAAAAGAACAAGAATAACCACCACGCTGCATTTTGGTCCGCTTCTCCTTCAACACAGGAAAACCCTTACAGAATCACCCACCACAACATGACCAAGCGGCGTGGTAACGGGCAGGAGCAGCGTAATAAGGACTTCTGGACTTGGGAAGAAATCCTCGACGGGAGAGGACCCTGGGCAAAGCCAGGGGAGTGTCGCCGCCACAAGGTGCAGCAGGAGAAACGGCAGCAGGAGCAGCGAGAGGAATGTACATGGGAGGACGAATTGGACGGAGAAGGACCCTGCCCCAAAGAAGAACTGGAGGTGGCGAAAGCGGAGAGGCGCTGGTATGAGGAGGCAGCACGGCGACGCGGATGGAAGCCTGAGAGTCAGACCCAAAAATGTACTGGGGGGGGGCACACAGGAAGTGTGGCGAAGCCAGGGAGGAGACCTGCGCCAACTTCCTGTGCTTACCGGGGGGCTAGAGAGACCGGACAGGCACCGTGTTATGCTGTGAAGCGCACGTTGTCCCCAGTGCGGGTGCATAGCCTGGTGCGGTACATTCCAGCTCCGTGTATCGGCCGGGCTAGAGTGAGCATTGAGCCAAGTGCCATGAAGCCGGCTCTACGCAGCTGGTCTCCAGTGCGTCTCCTTGGGCCGGCTTACATGGCACCAGCCTTGCGCACGGTGTCCCCGGTTCGCCTGCATAGCCCAGTGCGGGCTATTCCACCTCGCCTCACTGGCAGGGCGACTGGGACCATTCAACCGGGTAAGGTTGGGCAGGCTCGGTGCTCAAGAGCTCCAGTGCGCCTGCACGGTCCACAGGGGCTCCCGCCTGTCCAGCGTTGCCGGAGGCTTCCTCCTCTCCAGCGCAGCCGGAGTCTCCCGCCTGTTCGGCGCTACCAGAGCTCCCGCCCCTCATTCCAGAGGCGCTAGAGCCCCTCATTCCAGAGGCGCCAGAGCTACTCAGTCCAGCGATGCCAGAGCCTTTCTCTCCAGCGTTGCCGGAGCCTCCCGTCTGCCCAGCGCCGCCTGAGCCTCCCGTCTGCCCAGCGCCGCCTGAGCCTCCCGTCTGCCCAGCGCCGCCACCCCTCAGCCGCCCGTCTGCCCAGCGCCGCCTGAGCCACCCCTCAGCCCAGAGGCGCCAGAGCCCCTCAGCCCAGAGGCGCCAGAGCCCCTCTGTCCCGAGCAGCTGCCCCTCTGTCCGAAGCAGATGCACCTCATTGTAAACAAAGAATGTCCTGTTTAGCTTAAACCCTTTTAGTTCATTCATTTTGAACTTTGGTAACTCAAGAGGGATGTGAATGTCTTTTCATGTAATTTCTTAATTAGTACAGCGAAGCTAATGAAACCAGTGTTTCCTTCATTCATTCAAAGCATGGGTCATGCTGAATTATAAAACAATATTGCATATCAAAAAATGTTCAAAATCAAGGCAGTGCAGTAAGTAGAACGAAAGCTACCCATATTCAGATTTTTACATTATCCTCAAGGTGTTCAACATTGTCATGTTCTCCATAGCAATTCATCTTTACAATGTACATATTTGGATAATTAATATGAATTAATGCTATACACTTCTATTAAAAACTGTTATATAATTGGATTGGACTGGCAAGTTGCGCTGCCGCTGTGGTCATCAGTCTCAATAGTAGTGAAGCAGGTGTGACAATACAACCAGAAAGATTGTGAGTAGACTTGAAGCTGTAGTTGGTGTCCCTGCAAGAACACAGAAGTTAACTCATAAAAATGAACCCAACAAAGAGTGCCATGTGTGAATGTTGAGAGTGATGACAATGACAAGATTCGGCAATGATGCATTTTTCTTACCTGCAGTAATGGTGGTTGCATCAACATTGAGGATGGTGTTGTCCTGATACACAGCGTCAATAAATTCTTGCCTTACAGTCGATGCACTGGGAACCACTGTCGAGTTCTTGAAAATAAGGGCCAATTTGGCAATAATTGAGCCATTCCTGTAAACAAAGAAATAAATAAATATTTTGTTTTTCTTTTCAGGGCAGTGTTCTTTGTGTTATGTGTTATTCAAACGTATTTGTAGATTGTATTGTTGTATTTGAATGAAGACATCCATAGACTTACAGAACACAATTGTTACTTACGTGAACTGAATAATCCTACACCTTAAGTATGTTAAAGGGTGAACCTTTTTGTAAACACGACCCACCTGTGGGGAAAAATGTATCAGTATCAATCATTTCAATCGGTAATTAAAGCAGGGAAGTCAGTGTCATGGCGTTGAAAGATACGCTGATTACCTCTTTGGTAACATTTGCTGCAAGTTCCTGATATGCTGATGTGGAAGAGTCAGAATACTCATTGAGGAATGCACGGATCATTCTGAATCCTAATCCCACTGACCCCTCATTCGCTGTCGGTGCTGCTGTTGAGTCTGTGGTTGTGGTGCTTATGGGTGGAATAGGAGTTGTTTGTGCGACTGTGGTTGTAGTTGGAGAAGACGTAGTTGTGGCAGAAGCTGTGGTTGTCGTTGATGCAGCTTTGGTTGTTGTTACAGCAGCTGTGGTTGTTGTCGAAGCACCTGTGGTTGTTGTGACCACAATTGTGCTAGTCGTCATGCCAGCTGTGGTGGTTGCGGGGGGAGCTGGGGTTGTTGTAACGCTAGCTGTGGTTGTAGTTGGAGAAGACGTAGTTGTAGCAGAAGCTGTGGTTGTAGTTGATGCAGCTTTGGTTGTTGTGACCATAATTGTGCTAGTCGTCATGCCAGCTGTGATGGTCACGGGGGGAGCTGGGGTTGTTGCGGGGGCTTTAGTTATTGGGTTTTGGGCATTCCCTGATACTGTTGCAAATTAAAAAGCATAGATTTTAGAATATCTTTTCGAATTTTGACATGATCTACAATTTAAAGACTAGAGAATGAAGCGTCTGATAAATGGCATATATTAACTTACCTACAATCAGAAGAAGGACTATGAGAATTTTCCTGTTCATTTTTGAAACAGTTTTCTTTTTAGTCTGTAGTCACAGAGAGATGGGCACACAAGATTAATGTAAAGATAAAAGACAAATAGTTACAAACAGAATGACATTGACAAACATAAAATCAATTGGAATATTGTGGAAAGAGATCACGAATGGTAAATGTACGTCAGACTTTTTGTCTGATTTTGTCCCTGTTTTTGTACAGTATTGTTGCTCGGGTTGAATATTTGACTAATTCACAGTTGTATTTTAAAAGTAATTTATTAATATTTTGACCACTATTTATTCATACAGGAAGTCCCATTAAGATCAGAAGGTATCTATTTTGATGGAGACCTGGCATATATGGCAGCTCAATAAAAAAACGGATATGCAGTACAGTGCATGTGTTTGTGTAAAAACTGTAAATGTATAGATTTCCTGCCAAATTTGCAAATGTACAAATGAGAATAGTATCTTAAGATGTACTGTTTTTACACATTTACCACAACACATGCACAGCAAAAACATGAATACCAGTGAAACACTTACCACCGTCACATTAAAACAAATGTAGCCATTAAGAGTGAAAATAGTTACACACTTCCTGCGGCAAGCCGGCAACGATTGCCTTGAATTCGTCTATCAGGTCAAAGCATTGCAGTTTTAAGGAGTTCTTGAAATTATTCCAGGACCAAGGTAAAAAGTTCTGGTACCTGGATTAAGAACTTCACTTGAGATGATAAGAACATGGTTGACTGAGTTCAAGGAACAGAGTTAGAGAGGAAGTGGACCAGTTATTGCCTTGTCAATGAAGATTGTTCTGACAAAATTGCACTTTTACAAACACAAACTAAAACTCTGATCATAATGAAAAGACACGTAACACAATAATTGAAAACCACACTTACCCCCCCAAAAATTAATGGGTTATGGATGTTTTTTTTTTTTTTTTTATAGCACTCCTTCACTGTCCTTGCTGTTCAGCGATTCTTTTCAGTTGTAATGTTGTAGCTGAAATCCTCTGAAAGCTCAGTACTCTTCCAATGGTGCACCTCCAAACTCTACTTTAGCTCCTTCACTGCTAAAGCCTTTATAGCTTAAAGAACAACCTCGGTGACATCATTAGGATGAATGTTGAGATGCAAAGGAAAATGTTTGTTCACGACAGCACGTTGGAAAAGGGTGTGTTGAGGTGTGTCCTGTACTAATTCTCTCTTGAAGAAGAGTGAATGAGCTCTCTCCCATACCATGACTGAATACCTGGACCTGTTAGATGTTGCAATTGTAATGAATTGTAATACATAATGTAACGTACTCTATTACATCATGGTTGTGATAAATGTATTGTGTTTTCATCAGTCTGAGTTTCTCAAGGAAATGCCAGAACCACAAACATACAAGATTATTTTGCCAATGGCACACACACATATGTATGTGCAAACGTGTGCACACAGCCATTGATGACACACAGAATATGCATGTCTACAAACCACATAATTGATCAAGTATACAATGGCTATCATTATCATGATCTAAGAACAGCTGTGTTATACAAAGGTGAATATGAACTAGAGACGGGCATTTAAATGGAAAATCTATATGGATATCAGTTGCAGTTCTTTCTGATATGATATCGATATGTACAGTTGAAGTTCGGAAGTTTATATACACCTTTTTCAAATACATTTCAACTCAGTTTTTCACGATTCCTGACATTTAATCCTAATACAAATTCTCTGTCTTAGGTCAGTTAGGATCACCACTTTATTTTAAGAATGTGAAATGTCAGAATAATAGTAGAGAGAATGATTTATTTCAGCTTTTATTTCTTTCAAACGGAAGTCTGGCTTTTTTTATGGCGGTTTTGGAGCAGTGGCTTTTCCCTTGCTGAGTGGCATTTCAGGCTATGTCGATATATGACTTGTTTTACTGTGTATATAGATACTTTTGTACCTGTTTCCTCCAGCATCTTCACAAGATGCTTTGCTGTTGTTCTGGGATTGATTTGCTGTTTTCGCACCAAAGTACATTATTCTCTAGGAGACAGAACGCGTCTCCTTCCTGAGGGGTATGACGGCTGTGTGGTACCTGGTGTTTATACTTGCGTACTATTGTTTGTACAGATGAACATGGCACCTTCAGGCATTTGGAAATTGCTCCCAAGGATGAACCAGACATGTGGAGGTCTTATTTTCTGAGGTCTTGGCTGATCCACAGGTACACCTCCAACTTGACTCAGATGATGTCAATTAGCCTATCAGAAGCTTCTAAAGTCAGGGTAGCCTGGGGCGGCAGGGTAGCCTAGTGGTTAGAGTGTTGGACTAGTAACCGGAAAGTTGCAAGTTCAAATCCCCAAGCTGACAAGGTACAAGTCTGTCATTCTGCCCCTGAACAGGCAGTTAACCCACTGTTCCTAGGCTGTCATTGAAAATAAGAATTTGTTCTCAACTGACTTAAATGAAAGTAAAAAAATGTCACAATTTTCTGGAATTTTCCAAGTGGTTTAAAGGCACAGTCAACTTAGTGTATGTAAACTTCTGACCCACTGGAATTATGATACAGCTTTACTTACCTGAGAATTCAGCTCCGTCTAGGGATGAACTTCAGTTCAAAAAATATCTTATTCCCTATTTCTTTTAAAATAAGTAGAACTTATTTTGTTTTTGGATTTTCAACATTGCAAAACCATTTAGATTTTTGTGAAATTCATTTTTGTCAAGTTTACGATTAAAGACAAATTATATGGAAAAAATGTGGTTACACAGTCTTTGGCCAAGACAACTGCCAACAAATGCTTCTTCTAGTCACCAATGAGCTTGCTGCACCTTTTCACTGGCAATGTTTCAGCAACAAACTGCTCTAATTCTTCAGTGTTTGAGTGGTACCCTCCACCAACTGCTGTTTTCAGCACTTGCCATACGTCATTGATGTGATTCAGATCTGAACTCTTCTGCTGGCCATTCCAGAGCAGTCCAGTGTTTCATATCGAACCATACCAGGGGTTGCTTTCGATGCGTGTTTGGGATAATTGTCCTGCTGGAAGACCCACAACCGTAAGTTTTTTTTCTCCATTGCAATTTATTTGAGAAGAAATAGGGAATGATTTAATAACAGTGCATGGATGCCAATATAAATGGCCGCAACTTTATACTCTGAGTGCTGTCTTCAACCAACAGGGTCTTGTTGATATTCGAAGATCTGAAGGAGATCTCAATCCCTGACTCATCATGGTTTTTCTACTTTAAACTACAGCTCTGAAAACGGTATGGTGTACAAAACCCTCTTGCAATATTGATCTCCTCCACCAGAATAACTGGGCGTGTATCCTTGATTGTCCCGCTGAGTGAAATTGGGTGGCTGTGGATCTGTCTCTGTCCTTAGTATTTTAGTCACAGTTGACATCATGGACAACACTGGCGCAATTTTGACGAAACTTGGTTGAAAGGTGTGTCTTGCCTTAGAAATATGTCATTTGCAAATTTACACTGATTGGCTCAAGGTTGGGATCTGCATCATTCATGGGGGACAGCCGGTTTACTGTTTCCTTTAAAAAATGTATATACAGTATTTGGGGTCTGTTTTTCAGTCAGAGCAGTTCAGGATCAATGTTCTCTAAAAACTGCCCCATGCAGAAGCCCCAAAACTGCCT
The DNA here is from genome assembly GCF_023373465.1 of Oncorhynchus keta. Lineage (NCBI taxonomy): Eukaryota > Metazoa > Chordata > Actinopteri > Salmoniformes > Salmonidae > Oncorhynchus > Oncorhynchus keta. The sequence continues at coordinate 5,781,734 of NC_068436.1, read as the reverse complement.
TGCAGCTCTCCCAGGGACTGCTGAGCAGAAATATCAGCCCACAGTGAAAAGAACCAGATTGAACTTCAATCAAATTTCTAGAGCACTGGTCACCAACCGGTCCATCATGATCAACTGGTCGATCTCCAAGGCATTCCTAGTCAATCGACAAACATTTCTGTAAAAAAAACAACAACGATAAAGCCTTGTGTTACTATTATTTTTTATTTATTTGTCTCGAGTTTTTGTGGTAGTTGCACCCTAATCAGCTGTCCTGCGTGCCGGGTAGGTGAACAGTTTTGAACCATGTCATGTGTCTGAAAGTACAATCTCTGCCTTCGCAGGGGGGCCCAGAGAGCAAATCAAGTGCATTATAGGTTACCGCAGCCCAATCGGATGGATCAGATCACCATTTCAGCAGTAACATAGCAGGAACAAAAGAAAGCTACAGCAAAGTTGATAGTGTGAGATTTCAAAATGTTTAAATCCATGACCAGAGAGAGACTCTCACCAAATACAGCAAAGAGCAGCTGTTTTTACAAGTTCATTTCTAAGTTCTTACTCAGCACTGTCAACACTGTATTCAACACTTTTATAAGCCATACAATGTGCGTTCTTCCTATTTCCACTCAGCACTACAACAAGCACTGTGCAGTAATGAACGAGTAGGAAAGTGTATCTACAGGCTTGCGTTGTTATTATTGGCGGCTTGTGTCTTTTTTAATATCGAGGAATATTTCACTTTCTCTGTTCATAGGAGTAACAACATGAATTTGTGCATGAGGCAGAAATAATGTGGTGTGACTCAAGTTTTCAAATCAGCTGGAAGACGGTGTCCCTTTTTGGTCGGTGTCCTTCGGAAAGTATTCAGACCCATTGACATTTTCCACATTTTGTTACGCTACACAGCCTTATTCTAAAATGCATTGCATTCATAAAAATCCTCAGCAATTCCCCAAATGACACAGCGAAAACTGGTTTTTAGAAATTTTAGCAATACATTTGACCAGAAATCGTTTATTTACATAAGTATTCAGACCATTTGCTATGAGAATTTAAATTGAGCTCCAGTGCATCCTGTTACCATTGATCATCCTTGAGATGTTTCTACAACTTGATTGGAGCGCACCTGTGGTAAATTCAATTGATTGGACATGATTTGGAAAGGCACACACCAGTCTATAAGTCCCACAGTTGACAGTGCATGTCAGAGCAAAAACCAAGCCATGAGGTTGAAGGAATTGTCCGTAGAGCGCCGAGACAGGATTGTGTGGAATCAGGGGAAGGGTACCAAAACATATCTGCAGCATTGAAGGTCCCCAAGAACACAGTGGCCTCCTGGAAGTGACCAAGAACCGGATGGTCACTCTGACAGAGCTCCAGAGTTCTTCTGTGTAGATGGGAAAACCTTCCAGAAGGACAACCACCTCTGCAGCACTCCCCGAATCAGGCCTTTATGGTAAAGTGGCCAGACGGAAGCCACTCCTCAGTAAAAGGCACATGACAGCCTGCTTGAAGTTTTCCAAACTCCAAGCTCCAAAAAGGTGCCTTTTGGAAAACTCCAAGCAGGCTGTCATGTGCCTTTTACTGAGGAGTGGCTTCCAGACCATGAGAAAGACTATGAGAAAAATGATTATCTGGTCTGATGAACCCAAGATTCAACTCTTTGACCTGAATACCAAGCGTCATGTCTGGAGGAAACCTGGCACCATCCCTACAGTGAAGAATGGTGGTGGCACATTATGCTGTGGGATGTGGGTGGGGGGGGGGGGGGCTCAGAGGCAGGGATACAAGTCAGGATCAAGGCCAAGATGAAGGCCAGAGAGTTCTTTGATGAATGGTCAGCAAAGTTCACACAGCCAAGACAAGAGGAGTTCAAGTCTTTGATGAAAAGCCCTTGAACCCAATCAAACATCTCTGGAGAGACTTGAAAATAGCAGCAACATCCAGAAACAGAACTTGAGAGTATCTGCAGAGAAGAATGGGAGAAACTCCCCAAAACCAATACTTACCCAAGGTAATTGGTAAATGCTGTTCCCACCTGGTGTTGAGTTGGGGTAGACATTCTATGTTGTATGTTTTCTTCCTGGTTTTGTGTCTGATTGAGAACCATCACCTTTCCCACCTGGTGTTTGTGGGACTGTTTCAGGACTGTTTCGATTTTCGTTGTTTCACTTTGTTGTTTTGTATTTCGTGTTCAGTTTTATTAAATCAACATGGACACTTACCACTCTGCGTTTTGGTCCGATCTTTCCTACTCCTCAGATGAAGAAGATCGTTACAATTTCTGTTTTACTTTTTTATAAATTAGAAAACCTCTTCTTGCTTTGTCATTATGGGGTATTGTGTGTATATTGATGAGGGGAAAACAATATTGAATCAATTTAGAATAAGGCTTTAACCTAACGAAATGTGGACAAAGTCAAGGGATCTGAATACTTTCCGAAGGCATTGTAGTTACCTATCATTTTTTAAACATAATGAAAGAAAATGTCCCGAACAACATTGCATTGGCAGGGCAATTCAAGCAAAGCTAATAAGATATTTACTACAGTACCGTTTTTAATTGGTTAATGTTAAATAGGCTTACGTTAAGTCATGTTAAAATGAAATCCGAGCGGTAGATCTCAGCTTGCGTTTTGACTCAAAGTGATATTGACTCAGAAAATGTTGGTGACCACTGTTTTTAACACTATCAACGTTTTCCTTAACTGTGGCAGTTTTGATCGAATTAATGCAATATTAGCCACTTTCAATGCAACATATCAAAACAAAATGAACTATGCAAGGTATTTTGCTGGCAGCAGAAGCATTCGGAGTAGAATTATATTGTATTGACACACACTACTAAGCCTGTACTCTACACAGACACGTGCCGCATAAACAATCTGAGCTACAGTCGGCCTATGTGCAAATAGAACATTGTCATATATGGATCTGTGCCATTTACTTTGAACTGGACTGTGTTTACAGCATGAGCAGTTGTGATGCAATGCAATTGTTTTGAGATCAAATAGAGAGCTGTATGTAGCCCTGTGTGCATATTTTGTCCATACCCTTTGCTAGTTAGTAAGTTATTAGCCCAGTTGTAGATCATTGAAATCAGCAATAGGGGTGTGATTGCTTCCGACAACAGCACAGAACGTATACAATTCTACACATCCTTGAAAAGCAAGTCAAGCAAAGAGTTTTTTTTGTTGCCTTAAATGGGCCGTGTTGTATTTTGAGAAAGGCTTGAATAAGCGAAGTAGCCAGTAGGCAGAGGGTAGCATAATTTGTCTGATTCTCTGTAATAATGTCACGAGAATAACAATGCATTTTATTTTGTAAAGTGGTTTCTTGCATCAAACAACACAACAGCATTTTCAGTCACCTCCTTGTCTGAAGAACAAGTGGATAAACGTGTTAATGTCAAGCCCTGCATGTTTTTTATCTTCAAAAGTCTCATGGAATGCAGACCTACGTCGAACATCACACTTTGGCTGCTGTAATGCTGAATGATTGAACATTTATTTCCATGATCATTGTTATGGGGTGTATTTTCTCCATTGTTTTTGATGGTAGGCCACTCTGGTAGGCCTGCATTATGTTCAAATAGCCACTGTAGCCTACACGGCCACTGTTCAAACTTAAAGCAGGTACAGACTACAGTGTTCACAGTAAACGTGCCCTGGAAGTTGTACAGAATTTTCACAACTCGAGTTTGCGCTCAGCAGACCTGAAATATGCTCAGTGTCAGCTAAAATTAGTGGGAAATTGTTCAGGACCCCTGTCTAAATAAATGTAAGCATCCAAGCCTGATGGCATCAATAGAGTAGTGTGTTGATGGATTATAAAGGTAATTTGATGATTGTCCCCCACAATGAAATTGGGGAGGGGACTGTGGTTCTGTCTCTGTCTGTTAATATGTTCGTACCTTAGTCACATGCAATAAGGATCAATGTACCAAATGTTATTTTGCTGAAATAGGAATGTAAAGTGCATATGTCTTGGCAATGTTTAACTGTGGAAGCTCTTTGGAAATATATTGTTGACGTTTTAAGAAAAATTCTTAGTAAGATCCTTGCAACTTGACCTGCTGTTATGCTCTTTGGTTACAACCCACTTTTAAAAAAGTATTTTTAAGAAAAGCAACTCATTTGAGCTGCTTCAACAGATGTGAAAAAAACTATTCTCAAGAGATGGTTTAAACCCTATATTGTATTGTATAAATGTTGTGTATTAATGTTCAATAACATTTGTATATTAGAGAGGTCAACATAAAAAATGAATGGACCCTGTGTGGAGACTAATCTGTTTCAGGATGTCCAGAGTCATCACCTTTAGTGTATTTGGCTGCTTTTATAGGCTTCATTTGTATGCTTTGTTTGTATGTTTGTGTATTTTTCGCAGTCCTCTTGTGCAGGAATATGTGTCTTAGCACCATCGTGTGTCCCAAATGTGTAATTACTCTGCTCATTATAACAGTTGTTTATTTCCCACAGAATACACAGGAAGGCTATCTATTTTGGGTTTTAGATTCTTGGCTTTATTTATTCTTTGATTTTTTTCTCTTTAATTTGGATGTTTCTCCCCCTGTGAACTGCTTTCATGAACTGCTTGTTTGTTACCTTATACTGAATATACAGTGGCTTCATGGGGGTGGGGGGAAGCAATGCAAATAGTCTGGGTAGCCATTTGATTAGCTCAGGGGTGTCAAACTCATTTCGCATGGGCCACATACGGCCTAGGGAGATGTCAAGTGGGCCGGACCATTAAAATTATACCATACTCTGCTATAAATAACCAAAATATCATGTCTTTCCTTTGTTTTGGTGTAAAGAAGCACAAGAACATTAGGAAAATATTGAAATTTAATGAACTATCCTTTTACAAAACATTTCATGAAACACCTCATATTTCCTTAGACAAATGTGCAATTTACTTTTATCATTCACAAATATGCATTGCAACTGATCCCACTGATTGTACAAAGGCACAACTTTAATTGGTACTGAAAAATATAGTAATGCACTTTAAGATTAAATGAGACTTTTAAAGAAAGGAATTTTTAAACCACTTACACATACGCATATAAAATCTAAATGTAATCCCTGCGTACACCTTACAAACTAAGGAGAGTGATTTTAAATGTGTAATGAAGAAAGTGTTCGCCTGTCCTGTAAATCTGTAAACTTCATACATGAAACATACATACACATACAATACATACTGAAAATTTATGGAGTTGTATGAACAGTAGAATTCCATCACACAACTTTTGAAGTTGCTGACTAACATTAAAGTGCACATTTTTAAATCACCACAGTAAGGATTCATCTTCACAGAGCTGTATTCTTTCAATGCAAACAGTATCTAAGGCAGCATTTTAAGGGTGTTAGTCTAGTCTGGACTTGTATTTGTACCTGAAACTTGGCATCTTTTGGCCTGTACAAGTGCATCAACACCAGGTGTCATGTCCTGACTAGCTGTCACTTTCAGAATGTCATTTAAGTGCTTGTTTGTGAGCCTTGAACGCATTTTTGTTTTATTGATATTCATCACTGAGAAAATTTGTTCACAAAGGTAGGTTGTCCCAAACATGCACAAAATTTTAGCAGCCAGGGCTGTTAATTTGGGGTACCCTGGTAGTAGATACTGATAAAATCTGTCCAGACCTACAGAGGCAAATTTGCCCTTCAAATCTGCATCACACTGCAAATCAATTATCTCTAGCTGAATTTCGACCGGCAGATCAGAAGCTTTAACTGTGAAAGGTGAGCGAAAAACTGAAAATTCTGTCTCAAGTTCACCAAATACCTGAAAACGTTTCTCAAACTCCCGCAGTAGTCCTGCAATTTTGTCTTTGTACCGTTTCAATCAGGTCTGGTCACACACACATCTCTCAGACAGGGGAAATGAGCAGGGTTGCCATTTGCCAGTTGCATCTCCCACAAAGTCAGCTTCAACTTAAATGCATGTATGTTGTCAGAAAACTGTGTGACAACTTTTTTGCGGCCTTGCAACATTTTGTTCAGATTGTTCAAGTGTTCAGTAATATCAACCAAGAATGCAAGGTCCCGTAGCCATTCCTGAGATTGTAATTCCAACACCGGTTTTCCTTTTTCTCCATGAACTGTCCGATTTCCTCTCGTAGATCAAAGAAATGCCTCAGCACAGCGCCTCGGCTTAACCATCTCACTTCAGTGTGGTATGGCAGGCTGTGGGTAATGTTGCTGTCGCTGAGAAGTTTGTCAAACTGACGATGGTTCAGACCTCTGACCGGATGAAATTTACAGTGCGAACAACCACCTCCATGACGTGGTCCATTTTCAGCGACTTGCAACACAATGCCTCCTGGTGCAAAAATACAGTGAAATGTCCAGAAACGATCTCCTCCATTAAGGGCTTGTACTTTGTCTTTGAACTTTGTCGCGACACCTGCTTTCTTTCCGACCATGGATGGCGCGCCGTCTGTAGCCAGGCTGACAGCGCGGGACCAGTCCACTCCAACTCTGTCCAATGCAGCAAGGACAGAGCCGAAAATGTCCTCGGCTGTTGTGGTGTCCATCATTGGCACCAACTCAAGAAACTCTTCAGTAACAGTCAATGTCTCATCAACTCCTCGAATAAATATGGCCAGTTGGGCCACGTCTGTGATGTCAGTGCTCTGTCAATTGCCACGGAAAATGCAATAAATGACTTGACTCTCTGTTTCAATTGACTGTCTAAATCTGCCGATAGTTCCGAAATCCTCTCTGCTATAGTATTCCTCGTCAGGCTAATATTGGCAAAAGCTTGTCGCCTCGGGACATACAAGTTCAGCCGCCTTCATCATGCATCGTTTAACAAAGTCACCGTCGGAATACGGCTTCGATGCTAATGCTATTTCGCTAGCAATTAGGTAGCTGGCTTTTACCGCTGCTTCACTGACTTCTCGGCTCTGGATGAAAGTTGACTGCTGTTTCCTCAGACCCGCCAGCAATTCGTTAATCTTATCTCTTCTCAGTTGTCCTTGCAAGCCGTCATATTTTTCGCTGTGATGAGTCTCGTAGTGGCGTCGAATATTATATTCCTTCAATACCGAAACTTGTTGCAAACACACCAAGCACAAAGGTTTTCCGTGCATCTCTGTAAATAAATAGGACGTGGTCATTTTTCTTTAAATTCTACACTCCTTATCTACTTTTCTCCGTTTGATAACGACATTTTGGCTAATGAGGGTGTAGTGGAGAGGTAGAGACTTTAACAATCTTAACAACGTCGTAACAAGCAGCAGATGGCGCATTGATACCGTCTGCTGTTTTCAGTCTGTCTCAGTGATGTGGGCTTGTCTTAAAAAAAAAAAAATATTAATTCCATGTCTTTTATGCATTTTTTTCCACTTTCAAATTATCCTGCGGGCCTGATCGAACCTCCTTGGGGGCCGGTTCCGGCCCGCGGGCCGTATGTTTGACACCCCTGGATTAGCTGTTCAGGAGTCTTATGGCTTGGGGGCAGAAGCCTCTTGGACCTAGACTTGGCGCTCCGATACTGCTTGCCATGCGGTAGCAAAGAGAACAGTCTATGACAAGGGTGGCTGGAGTCTTTGACAATTTCTAGGGCCTTCCTCTGACACCGCCTGGTATGGAGGTCCTGGATGGCAGGAATCTTGGCCCCAGTGATGTACTGGGCCATACGCACTAACCTCTGTAATGCCTTGTGGTCGAAAGCCGAGCAGTTGCCATACCAGGCAGTGATGAAATCCTTTTGAGGATCTGAGGACCCATGCCAAATCTTTTCAGTCTCCTGAGGGGGAATAGGTTTTGTTGTGCCCTCTTCACGACTGTCTTGGTGTGCTTGGACCATGTTAGTTTGTTGGTGATGTGGACGCCAAGAAACTTAAAGCTTTCAACCTGCTCCACCACAGCCCCGTCGATGATAATGGTGGCATACTGTCACTGGACAGCTCTCGGCTGTTCTTACCTTTGTAGTCTGTAATAAAAATCCAAACAGGAAGTGGGAAATCTGAGGTTTTAAGTTTTTGAACTCAGCCCCTATCGAATACACAGTGGGATATTGGTTATGTTGCACTTCCTAACGCTTCCACTAGATGTCGACCGTCTTTAGAACGTTGTTTGAGGCTTCTACTATGAAGGGGGCTGAATGAGAGGGGAATGAGTCAGAGGTCTGCCAGCAGTCACGCGCTCGTCACACGCATTTCACATGAGGTAGCTCTCGTTCCATTGCTTTTCTACAGACAATAGAATTCTCCGGTTGGAACATTATTGAACATTTATGACAAAACATCCCAAAGAATGATTCTATACATAGTTTGATATGTTTCTACGACCAGTAATATAACTTTTTCGTCCGACCTTTCCACTGGACTTGCACGCACGTTTCGATTTGTTTACCAAACGCCTAACAAAAGGAGGTATATGGACATAAATGATGAACTTTATCGAACAAATCAAACATTTATTGTGGAACTGGGATTCCTGGGAGTGCATTCTGATGAAGATCATCAAAGGTAAGTGAATATTTATAATGCTATTTTGGACTAATGTTGACTGTGCAACATGGCGGATATTTCTTTTGGCTGTTTTGGGCTCTGAGCGCTGTACTCAGATCATGCTTTTTCAGTGAAGTTTAAAAAAAAATCTTACACAGAGGTTGCATTAAGGCGAAATTGATCTAAAGTTCCATGCATAACACTTGAATTTTCATCAACATTTATGATGAGTATATGTGTGAATTGATGTGGCTCTGCAAAATCACAGCATGTTTTGGAACTTCTGAACATAACACGACAATGTAAAATGAGATTTTTGGATATAAATATGCACTTTATCGAACAAAACATAAATGTATTGTGTAACATGAAGTCCTATGAGTGTCTTCTGATGAAGACTATCAAAGGTTAGTGATTAATTATTTTCTATTCGTGCTTTTGTGACTCCTCTCTTTGACTGGAAAAATTACTTTTGGTTTTTCTGTGACTTGGTGGTGAGCTAACATAATCGTTTGTGGAGCTTTTGCTGTAAAGCATTTTGAAATCAGACACTGTGGCTGGATTAATGAGAATTTTATCTTTAAAATTGTGCTTTTATCTTTAAAATACTTGTATGTATGAGACATTTCCCAGAGAGGTCATTGAGTGCAGTTTTAGTGCCAGCCTCGGTCTGTGGGGGTATTTAGACAGGTACGGAAAAAAGATATAAACTCTCTAGGTAGATAGCGTAGTCTACAGCTCATCATGAGAACCTCTACCTTGGAGTGGTACAACATTCCACAGGCCACAATCAACAACCTGTTCAACTCTGTGCGAAGGAGATGTGTCACCCTGCATGAGGCAAATAGTGGTTACACCAGACTGATTTTCTCATCCATCTACCTTTATTTTGAGGTATCTTAGAACAACAGTAGCATATCTACATTCCCAGTCATGGAAAATCCATAGAATAGGGCCTAATGAAATTATTTAAATTGACTAATTTCCTTACATGAACTGTAACTCTGTAAAATCCTAGAAAGGATTACCTGCTGCGTTTATGTATTTTTCAGTATTTACAGTGCACACGGAAAGTATTCAGACCCATTTACTTTGTTAAGGCCTTTTCAAAAACTGATTAAATTGTTTGTTTTCGTCATCAATCTACACACAACACCCCATAATGACAAAGCAAAAACAGGTTTTTAGAATTTTTTGTAAAAGTATTAAATATGTACATAAGGATTCAGGCACTTTACTCAGTACTATGTTGAAGCACCTTTGACAGCAATCACAGCCTCAAGTCTTGTTGGGTATGACGCTACGAGCTTGGCACACCTGTATTTGGGGAGTTAATCCTATTCTTCTCTGCATATCCTCTCAACTTCTGTCAGGTTGGATGGGGAGCATCGCTGCACAGCTATTAACAGGTCTCTCCAGAGATGTTCAATAAGGTTAAAATCTGGGCTCTGGCTGAGCCACTCAAGGACATTCAGAGACTTGTTCTGAAGCCACTCCTGCATTGTTATTATTATTATTATATTATTGTCTTGTGTCATGTCTGGACAATTATTAAATGTGATGACTTATTTCTATCAAATCAGGTCTCTAGGATTAATTTGTACTGTGATTAAACTAATCATGTAAACATTAATTAACTAAGAAGTCGGGAGTCCATGGAAAATATTGAGATTTACAGTTATCATTTTCCAAATATAATTGATTTCTTGATAGTTGATTTCTTCAAACCAAGATGCTTACCTATTGCAGATTCGGTCTTCCCAGGCTGGTGCAGGTCTACAATTTTGTTTCTGGTGTCCTTTGACAGCTCTTTTGACAGCTCACTATGGTCTTGGCCATAGTGGAGTTTGGAGTGTGACTGTTGAGGTTGTGGACAGGTGTCTTTTATACTGATTACAAGTTCAAACAGGTGCCAAACAGGTAACTCGTGGAGGACAGAGGAGCCTCTTAAAGAAGAAGTTACAGGTCTGTGAGAGCCAGAAATCTTGCTTGTTTGTAGGTGACCAAATACTCATTTTCCACCATAATTTGCAAATAAATTCATAAAAAATCCTACAATGTGATTTTCTGGATTTCTTCAGTAATTTCGTCTGTCGTAGTTGAAGTGTACATATGATGAAAATTATAGGCCTCTCTCATCTTTTTAGGTGGGAGAACTTGCACAATTGGTTTCTGACTAAATACTTTTTTGCCCCACTGTATCTATATATTTTTTAAATGTACTAACGATTCTTCACCCCCAGGGGTCACTGATCACAGAAGGCTGAAATCAAATAGAATTACAAAGGGCGGTACTTCCGTCGCCCAAGACGGAGGAATTTCAACGTGACACAGAAAAACAAAATGTCTGCTTTTCCTTTGTTAGTTTAGCATCTCGTGCAAGCTAATCCTACTTTGTACACTTTCAAGCACAACATAGGATCCCCTTAAAAAAGAGAATGGTTTTACTAGTAACGTCTTAAGTTCAAACCCTTTTCGGCGATCTTCTTTGCTAGCACTAAGTTACCGGAACTCGCAGATATTTTATGAATGTCACGCCCTGACCATAGAGAGGTGTTTATTCTCTATGTTGGTTGGGGCGTGATAGTGACTAGGGTGGGTCATCTAGGTGATTAATGATTTATGTTGGCCTGGTATGATTCCCAATCAGAGACAGCTGTTTATTGTTGTCTCTGATTGGGGATCATATTTAGGTATCCATTTTCCCCATTGTGTTTTGTGGGATCTTGTCCAAAGATAGTTGCCTGTGTGCACACCAGTAGCTTCACGTTTAGTTTGTGCTTGTTTGTTTTGTTTGGTGAGTTTCTATTAATTAAAATATGTCTAACTCTACGCACGCTGCGCCTTGGTCCAATCTTTTCAACGAGCATGACAATGAAAAAGTGCCCTACCCAGGCTACTGAAAACGCAGGGGACCGAGATTTATCGCTTGGTCAGCTAATTTCTCCTCAAATTTCATTTGACTGGCTCTGTGTCCTCGCACAATAAATTAATAATTACCTAATCTACCCGGTTCTGAAACGCGGGAGACAGAAATAGCACGTTAGGCCCAGTGCATCTATTTGTCAAATTTCTATAAGTAGCTGGATTGTATCCTAGCACTAGAAATGTAATCGCTAAATACCAACTCATAAGACACTCTGATGTCATCAGATATGCGACACCAGGACAACTTCTATGGGCAACGCACACATCAAACCGCTCTATTCGTATCTCACACAGTCTGTTTGTACAGTAATCGGTTTGCACAATTAATATACTTAATTCAATCATGAAGATCTCATTTCATTTTAGATTCCTCGAACGGGGCATCAATATGTTGTTTCTGAATTATCATCATATGTGAAGACTTATTTATATCAAATCAGTTCTCTAGGATTAATTGTTACTGTGATTAAACTAATCATGTAAACATGAATTAACTAGGAAATTCGGAGCAACATGGAAAATGTTGAGATTTACAGAGTTATAATTTTCTTAATATAACTCTTCAGATATTTTAACATCTGATCGATTAGTCGTTCTCATTAATGTATTATTATTAAATCATCTTGTATATTTGCACAAACCCTAGCCTAAATCATGAATCAGAGATATACAAATTGGCTTAATTATTTATTTACTAACTAACTAAATAATCACATAGAATCACATAAAGAACAGTAGGTACTTGGGTTAATACATGATACAAAGAAAATGTCCCGAGCCGACATAACCGATACGACGGCTTGGTAGACAAAGGAAAGGGATGGGGACTGAGAAAGAGTGAGAAAGACAAAATGGATTCACTACACACAGATGGTAATTATATTCATTTAAATGCTAATCCTTTGCACATGAACGGCCACTCATTCGAGAATAATTGCAACGTATATATTTACACCCGTATGTCATTCTTGTCTTCTCTGTTGGAATCCAGTCCGTCTGCTGGAGAGTCAATCGGCAGAAAGTCTCTGGTTGTGTTCATAATGCATACCCATGGTTGTCGCATAGAATAGATGTTTCGATGGTTGTTGGTATGCCCATACTAGACGTACGTAATTTCCAGCTGCAGACTAGTAATTATACGTCTAAGATTTGCTCTTATTCTCTAGTGATCAATAGATTCAGAGTTTAACAATTTCCAGCCGTGTAGCCAAAACTACAGCTGTATGGTCTAATGGTCTATAGAATTGTAGCCATTCCAAAGTGGGGACTCTGTCCCGGCGTTCTCTGACTTAACGTATATTTTGTAGGAAGAAGGGTTTTATACTCTGTGGAAAAAGGGGCGGTTCTATGATGCCTGATGTAATGTCTGGGCTCATGGGGCCACTGACTAGTTAAAACTCTATAACTAAACAAGTATCTCGTTTAGAAGGCCAACATGACATTACATCTTCTCACAAATAGTTCATATTCTATCATATATTTTACACTACATTCAGGAAGAAAACTAATAACTGAGAAATGTACACTTCCAAAGCTACCGTTATTCTGTGCTTACCGCCCTTCCTGATGTCACAAAATTACACAGCTTCGACAGGATTGTTATTTTAAATACCCACGGGCCATTCCCACATTCTCAAAAATATAAATATTGTCTAATCCTCCAATTTTGTCAATAAATAGCCACAATATACACCCCAAAGGGCCACGTTGTGACACTTGGCTGTGTGCTTAGGGTTGTTGTCCTGTTGGAAGGTGAACCTTCACCACGGTCTAAGCGCTCACTAGCAGGTTTTCATCAATGATCTCTCTGTACTTTGCTCCTTTTCATCTTTCCCTCGATCCTGACTAGTCTCCCAGTCCCTGCCACTGAAAAACATCAGCAAAGCATGATGCTGCCACCACCATGCTTCACTGAAGGGATGGTGCCAGGTTTCCTCCAGACGTGACGCTTGGCATTCAGGACAAAGAGTTCAATCTTGTTTCATCAGACCAGAGAATCTTGTTTCTCATGGTCTGAGTCCTTTAGATGCCTTTTGGAAAACTTCTTCCATTTAAGAATGATGGAGGCCACTGTGTTCTTGGGGACCTTCAATGCTGCAGAACATTTTTGCTACCCTTCCCCAGATCTGTGCCTCGACCCAATTATGTCTCTGAGCTCTACAGACAATTTCTTACACCTCATGGCTTGGTTTTTGCTCTGACAATCACTGTCAACTGTATGGCCTTATAAAGACAGGTGTGTGCCTTTCCAAATCATGTCCAATCAATTGAATTTACCAAAGGTGGACTCCAAGTTGCAGAAACATCTCAAGGATGATCAATGGAAAAAGGATGCACCTGAGCTCAATTTCCAGTCTCATAGCAAAGGGTTTGAATACTTATGTAAAAAAGGTGTTTGTGACATTTGCAAAAATGTCTAAAACCCAGTTTTTTATTTTTCATAATAGGGTATTGTGTGTAGATTGATCACAATTTATTCAAAGTAGTTAAAGAGTTTTTGTTTAATACTGAATTAAGGTGAGGTGCATAATAGCACAAAATACAAAGTTTAGTTAAAATAAGTACAACATAACTAAAGAAGTTATAACTGTGACTACAAGGATGATTATTTAAGGTTAAAGGGGACCGAGTAGCAGCAGTTGTTTAAGAAGATCCTACAGATATTTCAGTTTCTCTCTAGGAATCTTTACTGTCTTCAAAATACATATTATTATATTTTCATTATATATATTTCATTATATTCAATAAGGCCAAAGGAGGTGTGGTATATGGCCAATACACCACAGCTATGGGCCAATACATATGGCCAATACACCACAGCTATGGGCTGTTTTTAGGCATGCGGAGTGCCTGGATACAGCTCTTAGCCATGGTATATTGGCCGTATACCACAAACCCCTGAGGTGCCTTATTGCCATTATAAACTGATTACAAGTGTAATTAGACCAGTAAAGTTTTTTTTTGTTGTCATACCCATGGTATACGGCTATGGCTTTCAGCAAATCAGCATTCTTGGCTCGAATCAACCGCTCTATAAACAATTATGAATAGGATTTGATACATGTATTTTGAGGTATGCTATCAAGATGATGATTAGTCTACCGGTATGAGTGAACCAGATATGACATCACAGCCAGGCAGATTGTGAGAAGACTTGTCTTGAAGCATATTCCACTGGAGGCAGCAGCTGTGGTTGATGCAGCAACAATGGATGTTGTTGTGGCAACCGTGGCTTTTTTAGTAGTTGTAGCTGGAGCAGCTGTGATTGTCGTAGCAGCAGCTGTGGTTGTTGTTAGAGCAGCTGTGGTTGAAAGGGCAGCAGCTGTTGTTGTAGTTAGAGCAGCTGTGGTTGTAGTCGGAGAAGCTGTGGTTCTTGTGGCAGCAGCTGTGGTTGACATGGCAGCAGCTGTGGTTGTAGTCGGAGAAGCTGTGGTTCTTGTGGCAGCAGCTGTGGTTGACATGGCAGCAGCTGTGGTTGTAGTCGGAGAAGCTGTGGTTCTTGTGGCAGCAGCTGTGGTTGACATGGCAGCAGCTGTGGTTGTAGTCGGAGAAGCTGTGGTTCTTGTGGCAGCAGCTGTGGTTGACATGGCAGCAGCTGTGGTTGTAGTCGGAGAAGCTGTGGTTCTTGTGGCAGCAGCTGTGGTTGACATGGCAGCCGCTGTAGTTGATGTGGCAGCAGCTGTGGTTGACATGGCAGCCGCTGTGGTTGTAGTCGGAGAAGCTGTGGTTCTTGTGGCAGCAGCTGTGGTTGACATGGCAGCAGCTGTGGTTGTAGTCGGAGAAGCTGTGGTTCTTGTGGCAGCAGCTGTGGTTGTAGTCGGAGAAGCTGTGGTTCTTGTGGCAGCAGCTGTGGTTGACATGGCAGCAGCTGTGGTTGTAGTCGGAGAAGCTGTGGTTCTTGTGGCAGCAGCTGTGGTTGACATGGCAGCCGCTGTAGTTGATGTGGCAGCAGCTGTGGTTGACATGGCAGCCGCTGTAGTTGATGTGGCAGCAGCTGTGGTTGTTGTGGGAGCAACTGTGGTAGTTACGCCAGCTGTAGTTGTGGTGGCGACAGCTGTAGTTGTAGTTGGTGCAACTGTGGTTGTTGTGGCAGCAGCTGTATTTGTGTTGGCGGCTACTGTGGCTGTAATTACAGCAGCTGTGGTTGTGTTGGTGGCTACTGTGGCTGTAGTTACAGCAGCTGTGGTTGTGTTGGCGGCTACTGTGGCTGTAATTACAGCAGCTGTGGTTGTGTTGGTGGCTACTGTGGCTGTAGTTACAGCAGCTGTGGTTGTGTTGGCGGCTACTGTGGCTGTAATTACAGCAGCAGTGGTTGTGTTGGCGGCTACTGTGGCTGTAATTACAGCAGCTGTGGTTGTGTTGGCGGCTACTGTGGCTGTAATTACAGCAGCAGTGGTTGTGTTGGCGGCTACTGTGGCTGTAATTACAGCAGCTGTGGTTGTGTTGGTGGCTACTGTGGCTGTAGTTACAGCAGCTGTGGTTGTGTTGGCGGCTACTGTGGCTGTAATTACAGCAGCAGTGGTTGTGTTGGCGGCTACTGTGGCTGTAATTACAGCAGCTGTGGTTGTGTTGGCGGCTACTGTGGCTGTAGTTACAGCAGCTGTGGTTGTGTTGGCGGCTACTGTGGCTGTAGTTACAGCAGCTGTGGTTGTCGTGGCAACAGCTGTGGTTGTTGTGAGGGCATTGTTTATTGTGCTTTGTGAATTCCCTGATGCTGTTGTAAATTAAAGAATCAATTTTAGAATATATTTTAGCAATTTCAAATGATTTACAATTTACAGACGAATGGATCAACTTACCTATAATCAGAAGAAGGACTGCGATAATTGTTGCATTCATCTTCAAACGGTTTTCTTATTATTCTAATATCACAGAATAAGGGTGAAGTCATTAGGACAACATCATTCATAAGGTAAAAGACAAATAATGACAAACAGAATGACAATGACACATTAAATATAGGAGATCACTATAGTAAATGCCCTTCACAATTTTTTTTCTGGTAAAAAAACTGTCGTTCTACCCCAGAACAAGGAAGTTAACCCATGTTCCTAGGTGGTCATTGTAAATAAGAATTTGTTCTTAATGAACTTGCCTAGTTAAATAAACGTTAATAAATAAAATATATGTATTGGGTAGCAATTTCATCCATTCATTTGTATGTTCATTCATTGATACATTTGAGTTATTACACTTTTTGTCAGGTGGCCTTTCCATTGTCAAGACAACAGAAACCCAGCACAAACCAGAATAGTCCCAGGTCTGGATAAAATAATATTTGTTTAGGCCTAGTACCTGAAGTCAATATCCTAAAAAAAAATGTTAATAAGAATTTGTTCTTAACTGAGTTGCCTGGTTAAATAAGAAATAAAATAATACATCAATTAAAAACAGACTTACCCACAAAAATGTGGTTATGGATGTAGGTTTTTCAGTTTACTCCTAAAAAGGGCTGGCAGTTCAACAATGCTCTTCAATTGTGATGATACACCTGAGTATACACCTGAGTATTGCTACAGCTTTTATAGTATGAGGAACAGTCTTGATGACATCATTATGATGAAGGCTGATGTAATGGAAACTTTGGTTTCGAGTCACCTCAAAAAAGGTGTGCTCAGTTGTGTCCTATCCTCCATTTCTGCTGAAAATAGTGTCAACTCTCTCCAACTAATGAGTCATTAAGTCCTAATCCTATCCAGCAGGATATGGACCTACACTACACATCCCCAGACACACTATGTATAAAGTATAACTGATTGTAATACATAATGTAATGTTTTATACATGACTTTGATCAGTAATTGTATTGTTTGTTATTCAGATATCCCAAGGCAATTCTAAAACCAAAACAAATGTACATATGCACATGTGAGAACACACACACACAATGATGACACACAGGTTTTTTTTAAATTCATGAACAGTATGAAATGATCACTTCATTGGGAATTAAAAAAGATCTACCCATCTTAAAAGATGTATGGTTTACTCCTCAATAGTGCTTAAGTATGCTCTCCCAGCAGTGTATCCAGCATAAAGTAATTGTCCAGTGTTTCCAGATTTCTATTTAAATATGACCTAGAAATACTTTTAAGAGTGAAATAGTTTCCCTTCCCATAAATGATAGTTAAGTATATTAAAAAGTGTTGGAATGGTGTAGGTGTACCCCAACTGCAGAATGGTGTGGGCGTATACCAGTAAATCAAAAATATTAATGCAAGTAGAACATTTCTGGGGACGTATACTTGGTACAGCATACAACATTGACAACAAATATGACTGACAGGTTGAATGAAAACTTGGGGAATTGTCTTCCACTCTATAGATTCAGAATGCTACTCATTCTATGATTTGTGAAATTCTGAACATACCACAATCTCCCCACAAAACATAATCAAATCATTCTGCATTCCTTCGCAACTAATCAAGAGCTGAAATGATGAACACAACTGGTCAGAAGTATTCATAGAAATATGATTGCAACATAAATGGTCATTTTGTTGCCCAACAACATCTCGAAAACTAAGAGCATTGTATTTTGTACAAATCACTCCATAAGTCCTAGACCTTAGCTGAATCTGGTAATGAATCTGGTGTGGCTGTTGAACGAGTTGAGGAGACTTAGTTACTTGGTGTTACCTTAGATTGTAAACTGTCATGGTCAACACATATAGATTCGATGGTTGTAAAGATGAGGAGAGGTCTGTCTGTAATAAAGAGATGCTAATGTCCTGCAGGCTTTAGTTTTATCTTATCTTGATTATTGTCCAGTCGTATCGTCAAGTGCTGCTAAGAAAGAGCTAGTTAAGCTGCAGCTGGCCCAGAATATTGTGGCACGTCGTTGTACTCAGCGGGTTAATATTAAAACTATGCATGCCAGTCTCTCTTGGCTAAGATTTGAGGAAAGACTTGACACACACACACACACACACACACACACACACACACACACACACACACACACACACACACACACACACACACACACACACACACACACACACACACACACACACACACACACACACACACACACACACACACACACACACACACACACACACCAGACATGCCACCAAGGGTATTTTCACAGTCTCCAGGTCTTTCCACAGTCCCCAGGTCCAGAACAAAATCAAGGAAACATAGAGTATTATACAGAGACATGAGTGCATGGAACTCCCTTCCATCTTGTATAGCTCAAGTGGTTTGTATAGCTCACCTGGTTTCAAAAAACAAATATACTAACACCTCACGGCACAATGTCTCTCCTCCATGTGATCTACTTGTTGTGTACATGTACTGACATGTACAGTATGTGTAACTGATAGATATGCACACACACACACACACACACACACACACACACACACACACACACACACACACACACACACACACACACACACACACACACACACACACACACACACACACACACACACACACACACACACACACACTACATGTTCATATTTAAAAATATATGTAAATTGAAAAGTATTTAGTCTGTAATGTCTTTTTCGTTATATGTCGGAACCCAGTAAGACTAGCTGTCGCCATAAGCATCGGCTAATGGGGGATCCTAATAAATAAAATCATTTTGAGCTTCCTGTCACAATTGCATCACTCCGAACATATCTGAATAACTGATACAACACATTCACTCCCATCAATAACAATGCCTTCACAAATTCTATTTGGACCAAGTGCTGATTATCAATTGGCTGCCCCCAAAACCAATGTTGCACATTACGATTGATAATGGTTTAAACTTAATCTGCTTGCTTCTGTATTGTAATAAACGACAAATACCAGATTACTAAAAAATAATATACTCAAATATGCAGGCAACAGTAGAAGTCAGAAACATTATCAATTTCTTAACAGGCTTAAAGCGAAATTTCACCCTGGCTCTGCCACGGCATATAGTTATATGAACAACATTACGTTATTTTCACAAATATCTTAATGATCCAAAACACAGGCTAGAATGAACACATTTTCATTTCACTGGTAGAATCTGGAAGTTTCTTTATGTGTTTTGCTGCTCATAGCTCATATTTCCTTCTTAATGTGTTTGAGCCAATTAGTTGTGTTGTGACAAGGTAGGGGTGGTTTACAGGAGATTGCCCTATTTGGTAAAATACCAAGTCCATATTATGGCAAGAACAGTTCAAATAAGCAAAGAGAAATGACAGTCAATCATTACTTTAACCTTTATTTAACTAGGCAAGTCATTTAAGAACAAAATCTTATTTACAATGATGGCCTACCATGGCCTAACCCTAACCCGGGCAACGCTGGGCCAATTGTGCGCTGCCATATGGGACTCTCATTCATGGCCGGTTGTGATACAGCCTGGAATCAAACCAGGGTCTGTAATCATGGCCGAATACCGACCGGGCACTTGCCCAGGGCTCTGACATCTAGGGGACCCCTATTCATTTGTTTGTCACTCTCACTCAGATATTATTAACATGGCATAAATCATGGCAAAATGTGTAGAATTGCAGGAATGTGTTTAAAAACTGCAAAAATGTCTCTCTGCCCCATGGCAAAATGAGTAGCATTGCATGAAATATTTTATACAATTGCTAAAGGTTGTCTCCACCCCATGGCAAAAGATATAGAACTGCAGAAAATGTGTTTTCAAACTGCAAAATGTCTCTACAGACAATTGATATAAAATTGCAAAATTATCTCTCTGAACCATGGCAAGATGTGTAGATATGCAGTAAATGTGCTTAAAAACAGCTAAAATGTCTCTCTGCCCCTTGGCAAAACAAGTAGATTTGCAAGAAATGTCTGATTAAATAGCAAAATGTTCTCTAAGCCCATGGCAAAATGTGTAGAATTGCAGGAAATTGACTTTATAACTTACATTTTTCTCTCCACCATCAAGAGAGAGGCCATTAAATGTTTAAAGTTTATGCCATCTGATGACATTTTCATGACAAAACTTTACCACGTAATTAAAAAAAAATCGCCGATCAAAATCGGTCAATTTAAGGTAGAGATATCTGTCTAATATGACCACTCTATGGAAAGATGAGAATCTCAGAAACAACATGATGTTCTCCGTTTTCCTCTACGACCCCCCACAAGCCCCATGGGACTTGTCTGAATGTAACCCATACAAATATATGGATGGAGGCACTGTAGTTTCGCCCCAACAAAAATAAGGGGATAAATATGTGTAAAAAATGTAATAAAAAGTATATATATATATATATATCCCAAGCATTCTTATGTCTCATAGATACAGGACAGACACGTCAAACACTTTTTCCTCATTACTCATTTGACTGTCTTTTTTTGCCAATTATGAATGTGTTATTCAATATGTTTTTTCGGGCTATAACAGTAAAGGCCAAATTCGACTTTTCATAAAAATAATAATAATGTAGACAAATGAAGTTACACCAAAATTCAAAATCATGTAGCTAAATTATCCATGATATGACTGTCACGAAACAATTCCATATGTTAGTTTAGTAGTTGGGTAGAACCCCCCCCAGCTGGGTGCTTCACAAAATGAATGATAACCTGTTGTTTTAGTAAGAGTAGCAGGACAGTCTTCGTGAAAATCACCTGACAAAGAGGATGAGGCTGGCTATACTCCAGGAAATGGCTTGGCCAAAAATACCAACAATAAACATTGTGGTGTGCCTTAATGGATATGTATACATGAAGTTTACCTTCAGAGATATCTATGTCTTTAAATGTAACATATTTGAGTTGAGCATCGACATAGACAATATATATCGCATAGACCAATTTGTAAGTCGCTCTGGATAAGAGCGTCTGCTAAATGACTTAAATGTAAATGTAAATGTAAATGTAGACAATATATATATATATTAATTTATACATTCTGTGTTTACTAATGATTTAGGCCTATGAATACTGATATCAATACAATCACCAGATCAGCGTATACCAAACCCTGGGAGTGCCTACATACTGCCACTATGCAACACTGGCTGTCTACCCTGGCTGCCTATTCGTACCATCTTCACAATTATCTTATAAACCTTCAATGCATAATTTTGTTTGGCACACATTGTGCTTTCATGACCTGTTAGTCATATATTCCCACTGGCACTCTAAAGTCAACACTCCTCAGATGCTGGCCATGCTTCAATATTTCTCACAGCAACAAGCTATGCTCCATGGTAGGTTGTGTACAGCTACTGCCTTCCAAATTAGGAGATCCCTCTTCTCCCAACCACCTGACAGAGATTCAGAATCCATCCACATATTCCATTCTAAACATAAGACATACCTCCATACTCTTAGAAAAAAAGGTTTCCAAAAGGGTTCTTCAACTGTCCCCAGAGGAGAACCCTTTTTGGTTCCAGGGAGAATCAAATCAAATCAAATCAATTTAGGTCACAAAGTGCTGTACAGAAACCCAGCCTAAAACCCCAAACAGCCAGCAATGCAGGTGTAGAAGCATGGTGGCTAGGAAAAACTCCACAGAAAGGCCAGAACATAGGAAGGAACCTAGAGAGGAACCAGAATGTGAGGGGTGGCCAGTCCTCCTCTGGCTGTGCCGGGTGGAGATTACAACAGAACATGGCCAAGATGTTCAAATGTTCATAGATGACCAGTAGGGTCAAATAATAATAATCACAGTGGTTGTCGAGGGTGCAACAGGTCAGCACCTCAGGAGTAAATGTCAGTTGGCTTTTCATAGCCGATCATTCAGAGTATCTCTACCATTCCTGCTGTCTCTAGAGAGTTGAAAACAGCAGGTCTGGGACAGGTAGCATGTCCGGTGAACAGGTCAGGGTTCCATAGCCGCAGGTAGAACAGTTGAAACCGGAGCAGCAGCACGGCCAGGTGGACTGGGGACAGCAAGGAGTCATCAGGCCAGATAGTCCTGAGGCAGGTCCTTAGAGGGAGTGTCACGAATATTACCGAAGGTGACTCCCCTTCTTGTTCGGGTGGCGCTCGGCGGTCGTCGTCACCGGTCTACTAGCTATCGCCGATCCGTTGTTCTGTGTTCGTTTAGTTTTGTCTAATTGGTAGCACCTGTTTCTAGTTTGGTTGTTAGGATAGGGTTATATATAGTCTGTTCAGCCCGCTTCTGTTTCGTGCGGGCTTGTTCTCCTGTTTCCTTGTTTTGAGTGTATTTTTGTTGGCATTTTGGGTTTCACGCTGTCCGTTTATATTTCTGTTCATTTGTGTTTCCACTTTTGTTCATGTTATGTTTCCAGGACATTAAAGCGTGTTGTTTTTCCCACATCCTTTGCTCTCTGCGCCTGACTCCACACCTCTTCACTCATTTACTAGTAACAGGGAGAGAGAGAAAGAAAGAGAGAAAGAGAGAGAAAATTAGATAGAGCGTACTTAAATTCACACAGGATACCGGATAAGACAGGAGAAATATTTTGCAATGCAGCTCTGCCTAAACTTTGATTTTGGGTTTTAACTATTGCTTTGATATCACAGGTTTTCATCTGTTGTGTTACAACCATGTAATCCAGTGTAAGGCTTGAGTATGTTTAAATCTCCGTTCAATCGGATGGAACAAATTATCTTGATATCGGGGCAGCAGGTAGCCTAGTGGTTAGAGCGTTGGGCAGCTAACCGAAAGGTTATTCGATCGAATCCCCACACCGACAAGGTGAAATCTGTTGTTCTTCCTTGAACAAGGCAGTTAACCCACTGTTCCAAGGTCGTCATTGTAAATAAGAATTTGTTCTTACTGACTTGCCTAGTTAATTAAAGATGAAATAAAAAATATATTGGCTAGCAATTTAATTAATTTATCCTTTAATTTGTATGTTCGTTCATTGATCAATTCAGTTATTACACTTTTTTTTCAGTTGGCATTGTCAAGACATCAGAATTCCAGCACAAACCAGAATAGTCCCAGGTCTGGATAAAATAATATTTGTTTAGGCCTAGTACCTGAATTCAATATCCTAAAAAAATACTTGGTTACGCCATCGTGGGGTGTTTTCACAGCAGACTAAGGGAGAACAAAGGGCTTAGTATGTGATCTGTGTGTGTTCCAGTACTTGTTATTTCTTGACGGTTGACTTCTTATCAAAGCCGTCTTTGTTACTGATATGATCTAAGAGCTCTGGATGTGTTGATGTCTGCGACTGCACTCGGCAACACTTATTTGGATTAGTCCATCTGTATGTGGTCTACAGACTATCAGTAACATTTTAACTAACCCTAGCCCTAACCATAACCATAACCTTTACTCTAACCCTAAACTTAACCTATGCCCTAACCAGAAATGTAACCCTTACCCTAACCATCTAAACCTAATCGTAATCTTAGGAAGCAGTTGTTTATCAACAGATAGTTTGTTGATAGTATGAGCGTCTGTATAGCGTCTACAGATGGACAATCCCGACTTCTCTTAACCAGATGAGTAAGTCCAGAATTTCATGTCATTCCCCCAAGACATGCTAACCTCTCACCATTACAATAAGGTTAGCAGTTTGAAGGGTGTATGAAATTTGTGTGTCGAACTATCTCATTCGTCATTATTCACCATTGATTTCTATTGGGCACAACATAATATGAAGCGCAACCAAAACAAACTGCAAATGCATCCAACAAGTTTGTAGAGTCACAAGCTTGATGTAATAATTTTGTGCCAATACTAAAGTTTTGACTACTTTAATACACATATAAGTCAATTTATCCAAATACTGTTGGTCCCCTGAAATGGGGAAGTATGTAAATAAAGTATTGTAATTTCTAAACGGCTCATTCGATATGGATGAAAATTCCTGTAACTGAAAGCTGTCTGTAAGAAGTCTGCACTTTACCTCATAGTATCATTTCAAATCCAAAGTGCTGGAGTACAGAGCCAAAACAACAAATGTGTCACTGTCCCAACCCTTTTGGAGCCCACTGTATATTACCAGTGCAACGTTTTTTTCCGGGTTGACAGGCAGCATTTTACACATACCAGTAAACCATGTGCGAATGACCAGTGTTGTATTGAGCAGCTTGCTGACCTATGGTGCAGTGGCAGCTGTAGCCTATCACAGTGTCGCGGGCGGTAGCGAGTAACGTTTCCCTCCTATGATTACATTTCAGGCAAGATGGCAGCCTACACAATAATGAACTCATATTGCTAGCCATCTAGGTGTCACCGTGATATAGTCTACTAGTCAATGGGGAGAGCATGGACGGCAACCACACCAGGACACAGTGACCTCCTCAACCCTGTGGGATTCGTTCGGTCGGCTCTCAGCTGGGCGACATATGTCATCGGTCATTGTTTTGCAGGCCAGGAGTGTCGGTGTACCCTCTCCCCGCTCACCATTTTGATGAATTTAAACAACATTGTTCCATACAATATAACAGTATTAGTTAACCTGTTCACTTTACAAGTGGCATGCAAACATTTGGTGGCACAGAAAAAAAGGATATATGCTGTAGGTTGGAATCAACCCAAGATGATGAACCCTGAAGATGGAACAAAGTGCATGACAAGGTGGCCCAAAGGAAGCCAGCTTTTCTCAACCCCTCCATTTGCCCCATTCTTCCAAGATCTCAGAGTTTGAATTAAGACCTCTAGTGAGGTAAGTACACACACACATATACACACATACAACACCAGTTTGACATCTCCCTTGTCACCTGTCTTTTTACCCTCAGAGTAACAGCCCTTGTACTCTCTGTCTCCCATTCTATTCTTTCTTTTTCTATGCTTGTCCTAATTAAAGTTGAGAAGAGCTAGCAAATCAGAACTGAGGTTGATTATTACAGAGCTGATGCTGCGCTGACATTACTGCTCAAACTGTCTCGTTGTGTGTATCACCGCCTCTGAACCCCCTTACCCTGAATAGTTGCCCCTGATCATAGATCTAGGATTGTACCAAATCCCGATGTTAACTTTTTGCTCTCTCTTTGTCTTTCTTCCCCACACCACCCACACAGAGGCACACAATATCGTTTTTAGATTAGATTAGTGTTGTAATGATGCTCTTATTTGGATAATGTTGTTACCAATTTCAATAAATGGATTTTATTTTAATTTTTTTATTTGTTTTATTACACCTTTATTTAACCAGGTAGGCTAGTTGACAACAAGTTCTCATTTGCACCTGCAACCTGGCCAAGATAAACCAAAGCAGTTCGACACATACAACAACACAGAGTTACACATGGAATAAACAAAAACATACAATCAATAATACAGTAGAACAATCTATATACAGCATGTGCAAATGAGGTAGGATAAGAGAGGTAAGGCAATAAATAGGCCATGGTGGCAAAGTAATTACGATATAACAATGAAACACTGGAATGGTAGGATGAGCAGAAGATGAATGTGCAAGTAGTGATACAATGTTGCTGGATCCGCATTTCCTGCATCCGCATTAAACAGCACGATCATTACACAGATCATTACACGATCATTACACTGCATCCGCATTTCGCTCCACAGGTAGTATAACTTTTTCATTACATTTCATTACATTTCATTATAGTACAACGGTTTGATTTGTCTAATCTTAGCAATTTCTTCTTAGCTAGCTACATAGCCGTCTTTGTATCAAAGATAATTGCGTAATTATCGTATTTCGTCGTCCTAACGTAGTCTTCACTGCTCTGCCCAGCAGCTAGCCAGCTAGCAAACGTCCACCGATTAGCAGCACTGTAGAAACTATTACACTCAACTGAACGACTTGATTAGTGTAGTGTTAGCTAGCTACATAGCTGTCTTTGCTGTCTTCGTATCCAAGATAATTGTGTAGTCTTAGAGTGATTATCTTAATTTACCGAGGTTAGCTAGCCAGCTATTTGTCGTCCTTAACGTAGAAGACACTGCTAGCTAGCCAACAGCTAGCCAACGTCTTCCGAATAGAACTCAACAACCCGGTCGCATTCCGCCTCGCTCCACAGGTAGTATCACATTTTCATTTAATTTCATTACAGTACAACGGTTTGATTTGTTTGATCGTAGCTAGCTACATAGCTAGCTACATAGCCGTCTTTGTATCAAAGATAATTGTGTAGTATAGAGCGATTTTCTAGGTTAGCTAGCCAGCTATTGTCGTTCTTTTAACGCAACGTAACGTAATCAACACTGCTAGCTAGCCAGCTAGCCCCCGAATAGCAGCACTGTAGAAACTATTACACTCAACGGAACGACTTGATTAGTGTAGTGTCAACAACGCAGCCACTGCCAGCTAGCCTACAAAGTCAACAACGCAGCCACTGCCAGCTGGCCTACTTCAGCAGTACTGTATAATTTTAATCATTTTAGTCAATAAGATTCTTGCTACGTAAGCTTAACTTTCTGAACATTCGAGACGTGTAGTCCACTTGTCATTCCAATCTCCTTTGCATTAGCGTAGCCTCTTCTGTAGCCTGTCAACTATGTGTCTGTCTATCCCTGTTCTCTCCTCTCTGCACAGACCATACAAACGCTCCACACCGCGTGGCCGCGGACACCCTAATCTGGTGGCCCCAGCGCACGACCCACGTGGAGTTCCAGGTCTCCGGTAGCCTCTGGAACTGCCGATCTGCGGCCAACAAGGCAGAGTTCATCTCAGCCTATGCCTCCCTCCAGTCCCTCGACTTCTTGGCACTGACGGAAACATGGATCACCACAGATAACACTGCCACTCCTACTGCTCTCTCTTCGTCCACCCACATGTTCTCGCACACCCCGAGAGCTTCTGGTCAGCGGGGTGGTGGCACCGGGATCCTCATCTCTCCCAAGTGGTCATTCTCTCTTTCTCCCCTTACCCATCTGTCTATCGCCTCCTTTGAATTCCATGCTGTCACAGTTACCAGCCCTTTCAAGCTTAACATCCTTATCATTTATAGCCCTCCAGGTTCCCTCGGAGAGTTCATCAATGAGCTTGATGCCTTGATAAGCTCCTTTCCTGAGGACGGCTCACCTCTCACAGTTCTGGGCGACTTTAACCTCCCCACGTCTACCTTTGACTCATTCCTCTCTGCCTCCTTCTTTCCACTCCTCTCCTCTTTTGACCTCACCCTCTCACCTTCCCCCCCTACTCACAAGGCAGGCAATACGCTCGACCTCATCTTTACTAGATGCTGTTCTTCCACTAACCTCATTGCAACTCCCCTCCAAGTCTCCGACCACTACCTTGTATCCTTTTCCCTCTCGCTCTCATCCAACACTTCCCACACTGCCCCTACTCGGATGGTATCGCACCGTCCCAACCTTCGCTCTCTCTCCCCCGCTACTCTCTCCTCTTCCATCCTATCATCTCTTCCCTCTGCTCAAACCTTCTCCAACCTATGTCCTGATTCTGCCTCCTCAACCCTCCTCTCCTCCCTTTCTGCATCCTTTGACTCTCTATGCCCCCTATCCTCCAGGCCGGCTCGGTCCTCCAATCCCGCTCCGTGGCTCGACGACTCATTGAGAGCTCACAGAACAGGGCTCCGGGCAGCCGAGCGGAAATGGAGGAAAACTCGCCTCCCTGCGGACCTGGCATCCTTTCGCTCCCTCCTCTCTACATTTTCCTCTTCTGTCTCTGCTGCTAAAGCCACTTTCTACCACTCTAAATTCCAAGCTTCTGCCTCTAACCCTAGGAAGCACTTTGCCACCTTCTCCTCCCTCCTGAATCCTCCTCCCCCCTCCTCCCTCTCTGCAGATGACTTTGTCAACCATTTTGAAAAGAAGGTCGACGACATCCAATCCTCGTTTGCTAAGTCAAACGACACCGCTGGTTCTGCTCACACTGCCCTACCCTGTGCTCTGACCTCTTTCTCCCCTCTCTCTCCAGATGAAATCTCGCGTCTTGTGACGGCCGGCCGCCCAACAACCTGCCCGCTTGACCCTATCCCCTCCTCTCTTCTCCAGACCATTTCCGGAGACCTTCTCCCTTACCTCACCTCGCTCATCAACTCATCCCTGACCGCTGGCTACATCCCTTCCGTCTTCAAGAGAGCGAGAGTTGCACCCCTTCTGAAAAAACCTACACTCGATCCCTCCGATGTCAACAACTACAGACCAGTATCCCTTCTTTCTTTTCTCTCCAAAACTCTTGAACGTGCCGTCCTTGGCCAGCTCTTTCGCTATCTGACTGTATGTGAATGTGACCACCATTTGACTCATGCAGTGAACCACATCTCCTTCACATAGAGTTGATCAGGCTGTTGATTGTGGCCTGTGGAATGTTGTTCTACTCCTTTTCAATGGCTGTGTCACCCCGCTCCTCCGCTCTCTCCACTGGCTTCCAGTTGAAGCTCGCATCCGCTACAAGACCATGGTGCTTGCCTACGGAGCTGTGAGGGGAACGGCACCTCAGTACCTCCAGGCTCTGATCAGGCCCTACACCCAAACAAGGGCACTGCGTTCATCCACCTCTGGCCTGCTCGCCTCCCTACCACTGAGGAAGTACAGTTCCCGCTCAGCCCAGTCAAAACTGTTCGCTGCTCTGGCCCCCCAATGGTGGAACAAACTCCCTCACGACGCCAGGACAGCGGAGTCAATCACCACCTTCCGGAGACACCTGAAACTCCACCTCTTTAAGGAATACCTAGGATAGGATAAGTAATCCTTCTCACCCCCCCCCCCTTTTAAGATTTAGATGCACTATTGTAAAGTGACTGTTCCACTGGATGTCATAAGGTGAATGCACCAATTTGTAAGTCGCTCTGGATAAGAGCGTCTGCTAAATGACTTAAATGTTAAATGTTAAAATGATACTGGGGTGCAAAGGAGCAAGATAAAGAAATAAATACAGTATGTTGCTGAGGTAGATTGGATGGGCTATTTACAGATGAGCTATGTACAGGTGCAGTGATCTGTGAGCGGCTCTGACAGCTGGTGCTTAAAGCTAGTGAGGGAGGTAAGAGTCTCCAGCTTCAGAGATTTTTGCAGTTCGTTCCAGTCATTGGCAGCAGAGAACTGGAAGGAGAGGCGGCCAAAGGAAGAATTGGCTTTGGGGGTGACCAGTGGGATACACCTGCTGGAGCGCGTGCCACAGGTGGGTGCTGCTATGGTGTCCAGTGACCTGAGATAAGGTAGTTGTCCACATATTCTAGGTCAGAACGGTCCAGAGTCACGATGCTGGACGGGCGGGCAGGTGCAGGCAGCGATCGGTTGAAGAGCATGCATTTAGTTTTACTTGCATTTAAGAGCAGTTGGAGGCCATGGAAGGAGACTTGTATGTCATTGAAGCTCATCTGGAGGTTAGTTAACACAGTGTCCAAAGAAGGGCCAGAGGTATACAGAACAATGTCGTCTGCGCAGAGCTGGATCAAAGAATCACCAGCAGCAACATCATTGATGTATACAGAGAAGAGAGTCGGCCCGAGAATTGAACCCTGTGGCACCCCCATAGAGACTGCCAGAGATCCGGACAACAGGCCCTCCAATTTCACATTCTGAACTCAATCGGAGAAGTAGTTGGTGAAACAGGCATGTCAATCATTTGAGAAACCAAGGCTGTAGAGTCTGCCAATAAGAATGTTGTGATTGACAGAGTCGAAAGCCTTAGCCTGGTAGTTGAATACGGCTGCACAGTAATGTCTCTTATCGATGGCGGTTCTGATATCGTTTAGGCTCTAGAGCGTGGCTGTGGTGCACACATGACCAGCTCTGAAACCAGATTGCATTGTCTTTTTTTGCTGTTGCCGTTGTAAACAAATGTCCTGTTCGGCTTGAAATCGATCTTCTGATATTCATATCTCATTCCTATCATAGAAATAAAGTGGTATTTATGTTGTATGTGAACAGGTTGTAGTTGGAGCAGCTGTGGTTGTTGAATGAGCAACTGTGGTAGTTGTGATGCCTGCTGGAATCGAACCTGGGCCTGTAATCATGGCTCTGACATCTAGGGGGCCCCTATTGATTCTGTTAGTCACTCTCACTCAGATATTATTAACATGGCATAAATCATGGCAGAATGTGTAGAATTACAGGAAATTTACTTTGTAACTTACATTTTCTCTCCGCCATCAAGAGACAGGCCATTAAATGTTTATGCCATCTGATGACATTTTCATGACAAAACTTTGGCACATAATCTTTTTTTAGATCGCCCATCAAAATCTGTTAGTTTAAGGTAGTGATATCTGTTTTCTTGCATGGGCTGCGTTTTAATCCCCCACATCTGCCTCTGTTTTCATTCCACATCTGCGGTGGAAAGTGGCAGAGATACTGCACTGTTGGTCAGATCAGGAGACTTTCATGACCTGTTACAGTCATATATTCCCACTGGCACTCTAAAGTCAACACTCCTCAGATGCTGGCCATCCCTCAATATTTCTCACAGCAACAATGTTCCATGGTATGTTGTGTAGAGCTACTGCCTTCCAACTGAGAAAAACCCTCTTCTCACAACCACCTTTCAGAGATTCAGAATCCATCCACATATTCAATTCTAAACATAAGACATACTCTTAGAAAAAAAGGTTTCCAAAAGGGTTCTTCATCTGTCCCCAGAGGAGAACCCTTTTTGGTTCCAGGTAGAATCAAATCAAATCAAATCAATTTATGTCACAAAGTGCTGTACAGAAACCCAGCCTAAAACTCCAAACAGCAAGCAATGCAGGTGTAGAAGCACGGTGGCTAGGAAAAACACCCTAGAACCTCGGAAGAAACCTAGAGAGTAACCAGGCTATGAGGGGTGGCCAGTCCTCTTCTGGCTGTGCCAGGTGGAGATTATAACAGAACATGGCCAAGATATTCAAATGTTCATAGATGACCAGCAGGGTCAAATAATAATAATCACAGTGGTTGTCGAGGGTGCAACAGGTCAGCACCTCAGGAGTAAATGTCAGTTGGCTTGTCATAGCCGATCATTCAGAGTATTTCTACCACTCTTGCTGTCTCTAGAGATTCTAAGATTTTGTAGAGTTACAGTTCAAAAAAATAAATCAGTCAATTGAAATAAATTAATTAGGCACTAATCTATGGATTTCATATGACTGGGAATACAGATATGCATCTGTTGGTCACAGATAGCTTTAAAAAATTGGCCTCAAAATGGTCCTCGAGATCTCGTCACAGTATCTATGTATATTCAAATTGCCATCGATAAAATGAAATTGCACTCATTGTCCTTAACTTATTCTGCCCATACCTTAGCCCCACCATCACCATGGGGAATTCTGTTCACAATGTTGGCATCAGCAAACCACTCGCCCACATAACCCCATACATACATTTGGTTGTGAGGCAAATTGGACATACTGCCAAATTTTCTAAAACAACGTTGGAGGTGGCTTATGGCAGAGAAACGAACATTCAATTCTCTGGCAACAGTTCTGGTGGACATTACTGCATACCAATTGCATACGCCCTCAAAAGTGGAGACATCTGTGGCATTGTGCTGTGTGACTAAACTGCACATTTTAGAGTGGCCGTGGCCTTTTATTGTTGCAAGCACAAGGTGCACATGTGTAATGATCATGGTCTTTAATCAGCTTCTTGATATGCCAAACCTGTCAAGTGAATGGATTACCTTGGCAATGGAGAAATGCTCACTAACAAGGGTGTCAACAATTGAGATAAACAAGATTTTTGTGCCTCCAGAACATTTCTGGGATCTTTTATTTTAAGTCAGGAAACATGGGACCAAATAAAATAAAATTGAATTGTATTTGTCACATGTTCCGAATACAGACCTTACTGTGAAATGCTTACTTACAAACCCTAAACCAGCAATGCAGTTCAAGAAAGAGTTAAGACAATATTTAGTAGATAAACTAAAGTCAAAATGGTAAAATAAAAAGTAACACAAAAAATAACAATAACGAGGCTATATACAGGGGGTACTTGGGGGTAGAAGCTGTTAAGAAGCCTTTTGGTGCTAGACTTTGGTACTCCGGTACCGCTTGCCGTGTGATAGCAGAGAGAACAGTCTATGACTTCGGTGACTGGAGTCTTTGACAATTTTTTGGGCCTTCCTCTGACACCGGCTAGTGTATAGGTCCTGGATGGTAGGAAGCTTGGCCCAGAGATGTATAGGCCGTACGCACTACCCTATGTAGCTCCTTTACGGTCAGATGCCGAGCAGTTGCCATACCATGCGGTGATCAACTGGTCAGTATGCTCTCGATGGTGCAGCTGTAGAACTTTTTGAGGATCTGGGGACCCATGCCAAATCTTTTCAGTCTCTTAAGGGGAAAAATATGTTGTAGTGCGCTCTCCACGACTGTCTTGGTGTGTTTGGACCATGATAATTTGTTGGTGATGTGGACACCAAGAAACTTGAAATTCTCGACCCGCTCCACTGCAGCCCCGTTGATGTTAATAGGAGCCTGTTCAGCCAGCCTTTTCCTGTCCACGATCAGCTCCGGCCGTCAGGAAGTCCAGGATCCAGTTGCAGAGGGAGGTGTTTAATCCCAGGGTTCTTAGCCTATTGTGAGCACTATGCTGTTGAACTCTGAGCTTTAGTCAATGATCATACAGAATTCTCGCATAGGTGTTCCTTTTGTCCAGGTGGGAAAGGGCAGTGTGGGAGTGCGATTGAGATAGCGTCATCTATGGATCTTTATATGTTGCGTTTTATTTTTGTTCAGTGTATTTAAATAAAAAACAAAGACAGTCAGGCTGAAAACATTCAAAGTTTAGCCAACGTATGAGAATCTATATCAAAACTGCTTTGAGTTGGGACTGAGCTTTAACAGTTTTGTGCACCTCCTTTGTTTTTGAAGGTCTGAAACAGACTGCTGAAATAAGAGTGAAACCGCCTTTCCCCCTTAGGACTATACCAAGTCTCACACAAATGGGAAGACTTCACTTCACTTAGTAAGCAGATAAGTTCAACACGATTGCACTGAAATAAAACACCACATGAATTACCAACATTTAGGTAAGTATACCCAACACTTCTGGACTGTAATAATTAGGAAACACCCTTTTGTTGGCATAATAAATTACAAAAATAGGTAAACTAATCCTGTGTTAAGAGGATCAAGTCACCTTTCCTATAACCACTGCATTTGACCGGCGGCCTTCCACAATGGTGGAAAAAGTAGTAAATTGTCATACATGAGTAAAAGACTAAAAGTATTTGGTTTTAAATATGCTTACGTATCAAGAGTAAATTTAATTGCTAAAATATTCTTGAGTATTTAAAGTAAGTGTAAATAATTTAAAATGACTTATATTAAGGTAGTCCCTAGCTGCTGGGCTGCTCAGTCTGGTCCCTGGGGGTCTGCCATACTGTTGGTTTTCACTCTGGCCTTGGCCTAACACACCTGAAACCAATAATGAATGTTGGGGGGCCAATAATGAATTTAGGGAGCTGTGGACCCCTACGGGCAGGACTTCTTAAAGGAAGATGTTGGGGAGAGAGTGGTGGGGGTCGGGCATGCAGGCGGCTTGGGCTGGCTCGTCGGTCTGGCTGAATTTCGATATAGAGGATGTCTTAATAAAGACAATCAAATAAAAGTAACAAATAATTCAACAGCAGCAGTAAAAAACAAACAATAGCTAGGCTATTTACAGGGGTTACCGGTGCGGAGTCAATGTGTGGGGGCACCGGTTAGTCGAGATAATTGAGGTAATATGTAGGTGGAGTTAAAGGCTGTTTCACATCCGGCCGTGATTGGGAGTCCCTAGGGTGGCACACAATTGGCCCAGCGTTGTCCGGGTTTGACTGAGGGTAGGATGTCATTGTAAATAAGCATTTGTTCTTTATTAACTGTTAAATAAAGTTAAATAAAGTTAAATAAAGGTTATATAAAAATATAAAAAATTACCTAAAAAATAAAGTGACTATGCATAGATAATAAACATTGAGTGGCAGCAGTGTAAAAGGAGGGGGGCTATGCTAGTAGTCTGGGTCGACCTTTGATTAGCTGTTCAGGAGTCTTATGGCTTGGGGGTAGAAGCTGTTAAGAAGTATTTTGGACCTTCTGAATCAAAAGTTAAGTCTTTGTACTTTATTTGTAAGAGTTGTTCATTTGCAACGCTAACAGTTAAAGGTGCAAGACAATATTGATTATTTAATTACCATTGATCAAGTTCAGTCTTATCAATCCCTCAAACTTATTTTATGATGATCTCTTACCGTAGCTTGATGACTGTGGGCATTTTTGCTTACTTTTTGTTGTTCTAAATAGAGATGGCTAGAAGGACCGTGGGTCATATTAGATTGTGTAGAAATGCAGGAAATGAGCTTTAGCTGCCCCAAAAAAGGGGAGGACCCGCTGACCCCGTTCAGGTTATGTCTCCCCCCACTTCTAAAACCAAAGTTGCGCCACTGTTATGGGCTATTGTATGGCTTAGACCCTTAGTAATTAAAACTAGAATTTAGATCTCATGGATTGTCAGTCCTTGGTTACATAGCATTGTTTATACATTTGAGTGGCGGGCGGTAGTTTTGTTGTATTCCAAATGCCCGACTGTAGCTTTAAATGTTAGTATCCTTGGCTATACAAAAGGTGCTCCATAAATAAATAGTGTATTGTTATTATTAAGATTGTAGGGAGGCAGCATCCTTGTTTGCTTCCTTGTTGTTTTTGCCAAGTCACCTTCTCTCTCGTTACCACATACCATATGACAGGTATGTCTTTGATTCAGAGAGACAGGTGTGGTTCTGTGGAGAGGCACCTTAAAGTCACGTAATGTAGGACAAAGTCACATTTGTTGCCTCCCTGATATGTCCTGTCCCATTTTTGGACATTTAAATGAACATAGCCATTGATACTTGAATATAACTTATACACGCTGCATGATACTTGTAAACAACAGACCTGGGTTCAAATACAATTGAATTTACTTCAATTACTTTCAAATACATTTCAAGGTAAGTATTTGGATATTTCATGGTTTGAAAGTACAATTAGTTGCATAATGAAAAGGCTACATCCTTGTTATCTTCGAAACATCACCTATAGTCATGACAGATGCTGTATGTCTGATTCAGAGAGACAGGTGTGGTTCTGCCGAGAGCCACCTTAAGTCACATTTGTCGTCCGGTGCCTCCATGATACTGTATGTCCTGTCCCCACCGATGGAGCCTTGATTTGCACACCTGCAACCCCACACCTGCCGCCCAAACAATAATTTATGAAAGACACAAGCCGGCCATGTAATTTAAGGAGTGACACTGCAGTACAGGAAAACAGGAAAGTGTCAGGGAAAATATTTACCGTGCCCAGATTCAAACCAATAACTTACCATTAGGCAACTTGACCTGAAACAACTGAATATGTGTTATTGAACTAGATGGAGTTTCTGCTATATAGTTTATCTAACATCAGCAATGAAAGACACAAATACTCTTCTTCTTACAGTGACAGTTAAGGTTGTCTTCAGTGTTTCTCCACTGTCATGAATTATGTCTCTTTCAAGACCGTGATCGTACAGATACACCTCTCTAATTGCTACCACACTGTCACCCTCCCTTTAATTATGTATAAGGATTTTGATATTCCCTCTTGAGTCTTAAACGCTTGGTGTGCTATTCTACGTAAGCATTGCTAAAACTCTGCTTTGGGTCACCTGAAACTCAAGTGAGTTTGCAGATGTAATCATGCAGTCAATTATATGGCAAAATAACAAATCAAAGATGAGGAACCCGAACAAGGACCGAGTTGGAATCGTCGCATCTTAGTACCACGAAGGAATAATGACCCAATTGATAGTTTTGTCATTCCATTCCATTCCTAATTCTAAATCAAATAATATTTTATTTGTCTCATACTTCCAGAAACAACAGGTAGAAACTAACAGTGAAATGCTTACTTACGGGCCCTTCCCAACAATGCCGAAAGAAAGAAAATAGAGAAATAATAGAAAAGCTAAACATGTAATAATAAATACACAATGAGTAACGACAACTTGGCTACATTTACATCCGGTGCCAGTACTGAGTCTATGTGCAGGAGTACGATGTAGTTGAGGTCCCCCAGGGCTCTGTTCTAGGCCCTCTCTTATTCTCGCTATACACCAAGTCACTTGGCTCTGTCATATCCTCACATGGTCTCTCCTATCATTGCTATGCAGACGACACACAATTAATCTTCTCCTTTCCCCCTTCTGATGACCAGGTGGCGAATCGCATCTCTGCATGTCTGGCAGACATATCAGTGTGGATGACGGATCACCACCTCAAGCTGAACCTCAGCAAGACGGAGCTCCTCTTCCTCCCGGGGAAGGACTGCCCGTTCCATGATCTCGCCATCACGGTTGACAACTCCATTGTGTACTCCTCCCAGAGCGCTAAGAACCTTGGCGTGATCCTGGACAACACCCTGTCGTTCTCAACTAACATCAAGGCGGTGTCCCGTTCCTGTAGGTTCATGCTCTACAACATCCGCAGAGTACGACCCTGCCTCACACAGGAAGCGGCGCAGGTCCTAATCCAGGCACTTGTCATCTCCCGTCTTGATTACTGCAACTCGCTGTTGGCTGGGCTCCCTGCCTGTGCCATTAAACCCCTACAACTCATCCAGAACGCCGCAGCCCGTCTGGTGTTCAACCTTCCCAAGTTCTCTCACGTCACCCCGCTCCTCCGCTCTCTCCACTGGCTTCCAGTTGAAGCTCGCATCCGCTACAAGACCATGGTGCTTGCCTACGGAGCTGTGAGGGGAACGGCACC
Organism: Oncorhynchus keta; assembly: GCF_023373465.1. Classification (NCBI taxonomy): domain Eukaryota; kingdom Metazoa; phylum Chordata; class Actinopteri; order Salmoniformes; family Salmonidae; genus Oncorhynchus; species Oncorhynchus keta. Next base: position 5,744,831 of record NC_068436.1, on the reverse strand, counting down.
TCAGTACCTCCAGGCTCTGATCAGGCCCTACACCCAAACAAGGGCACTGCGTTCATCCACCTCTGGCCTGCTCGCCTCCCTACCACTGAGGAAGTACAGTTCCCGCTCAGCCCAGTCAAAACTGTTCGCTGCTCTGGCCCCCAATGGTGGAACAAACTCCCTCACGACGCCAGGACAGCGGAGTCAATCACCACCTTCCGGAGACACCTGAAACCCCACCTCTTCAAGGAATACCTAGGATAGGGTAAGTAATCCTTCTCACCCTCCCCCTAAAAAGATTTAGATGCACTATTGTAAAGTGGCTGTTCCACTGGATGTCATAAGGTGTATGCACCAATTTGTAAGTCGCTCTGGATAAGAGCGTCTGCTAAATGACTTAAATGTAATGTAAATGTAAATGTAGATATGGACATATAACTAGGAATAAAGTGTTAGATAATATACAGTAGCAGCAGTGTATTTGTTCAGTCAAAAAGTTATTGCAAAATAGATTAATGCAGATAGTCCAGATAGTTAAATAGTTAGCCAAATAGCTAACTATTTACAGAACTTATGGCTTGGGGTAGAAACTATTCGGGTGATGTTTGGTCCCAGACTTGGAACTCCGGTACCGTTTGTTGTGCGATAGCAGAGAGAACAGTCTACGACCTGGCTGGCAATTTTGAGGGTCTTGCTCTGACACCGCCTGGAATAGAGGTCCTCGATGGCAGGGAACTTGGCACCAGTGATGTACTGGGCCATATGCACTACCCTCTGTAGCACCTTGTGTTCAGATGCTGAGGAGTTTCCATACTGAGCAGTTATGCAGCCAGTCAAGACTCTCAATAGTTCAGCTGAATAACTTTTTGAGGTTCTGAGGGCCCATGCCAAATCTTATCAGCCTCCTGAGGGTGTAAAAAGCGTTGTCTTGCCCTCTTCAGAACTGTGATGGTGTGTTTGGACAATGACAGGTCCTTAGTGATGTGGACACAGAGGAACTTGAAGCTTTTGACTTGCTCCGCTACAGCCCTGTCGATATTGATGGGGGCGTGCTCGGCCCCCTGTGGTCCATGATCAGCTCCTTTGTCTGGTTCACATTGAGGGAGAGGTTGTTGTCTGACACCACACTGCCAGGTCTAGGGGTCAATTTGCATTGCAGCTCGGCCTAAACTTTGATTTTGGGGTTTAACTATTGCTTTGATATCACAGGTTTTTATCTATTGTGTGACAACCATGTAATCCAGTGTAAGGCTTTAGTACATCTAAATGTAACAAATGATCTTGATATAGGGGTGGCAGGTAGCCAAGTGGTTGGGTCAGTAATCAGAAGGTTGTTAGATCGAATCCCTGAGCTGACCTGGTAAAAATCTGTCGTTATGCCCCTGAACAAGGCTTTTCCTATGCCGTCATTGTAAATAAGATTTTTTTTCAACTGACTTGCCTCGTTAAATAAAGATTAAATAAAAAATATTGTCTAGCAATTTAATTCATTCATCCTTTCATTTGTATGTTCATTCATTGATCCATTCAGTTATTACACTTTTTTTTCAGTTGGCATTGTCAAGACATCAGAAAACCAGCACAAACCAGAATAGTCCCAGGTCTGGATAAAATAATATTTGGTTATGCCTAGTACCTGACGTCTACATCCTAAAAAAATACTCTTGTTTATGCTATCATGGGGTGTTTTCACAGCAGACTAAGGAAGAACAAAGGGTTTGGTATGTGTGTGTGTTCCAGTATTTGTTATCCTTTGACGGTTGACTTCTTTGTTACTGATATGATCTAAGAGCTCTGGATGTGTTGATGTCTGCGACTGCACTGGGCAACACTTATTTGGATTAGTCCATCTGTAGGTGGTCTACAGACTATCAGTAACATTTTAACTAACCCTAGCCCTAACCATAACCATAACCTTTACTCTAACCCTAAACTTAACCTCTGCCCTAACCAGAAATGTAACCCTTACCCTAACCCTTATTCTAAACATATCCGGAATCTTTGGAAGCAGTTGTTTATCAACGGATAGTTTGTTGATATTGTGAGTATTTGTATAGTGTCTACAGACGGACAATCCAGACTTTTCTTAACCAGATGAGTAAGTCCAGAATTTCATGTCATTCCCCCAAGACATATGTCATGACGTTGCCCTCTTTAGGTACAGCGAACACCATCCCCCGCTCTTTGCTCCATTCAACCAGGCTGCTGTGGTCAGTGAGGTCGTAAATTCCCAGGGCAGTATAGAGAGAGTACATTTTCATAGAGAACAAAGGAAATCCTTCCACCTCACAGAACTTGAGGTCCGAACAACGTTTATGTTCCAGAGAAGGTATAAAAGATCGGTGAAGAATCCAGCTACAAACTGGTCCGTTTGTTACAACTTGGGGAAGCTCATGGGAGACGTGTGGCCACATTACCATAACGCTGTTTATATAATAGCCTCAGATATGAGGTTTACATCTAATTGTTGTATAAGATGAACGAGTGAGTATGATACTGTTTGTAAAATTGTGTAACGGGATTTTGGACTGTTTAATGAAGGAAACTCCAATTCCCTTTTGAGTTGATCTAAATCAGAGAACCGCCCGTGAGCCCAGTTAGGGTCAGGCATCCAGGGACAGCCCCTTTTCTGCAATTCTGAATAAAACCCAGATTTTTCTCTCAATCACGGGAGGACAAAGGTTCTAGACCATTGCTGAATCTTTTAACCATACCACGTGGTTAAACTCTTAGACTATCGATACCGACAGAATAAGAACAAGTCTTTGATATTAATTACTAGTCTGCAGCTAGGAATCCGGTATCATTGAATGCGAAGAAAGGCAACCGCCGAAACATCCATTCCAAAACGAATGAATCACTCTGAACAGTCCACTCTGAGAGAGAGAGAGAGAGAGAGAGAGAGAGAGAGAGAGAGAGAGAGAGAGAGAGAGAGAGAGAACAGTGATGATATAGCCATTCTGGTGGACAATAGGCACTGAGCAGATATGCAATGGTGTGAGAGAGAGATTTAAATCATCTTATTGGGTTTGGGGGTCCACCACACAATACCACAGTTACACATCAATTAAAAACACAACTCCAATTCCTCCTCCACAGTAACTAAACACAACAGCCTCTGAATACCCCATATACTCAAGAACAGATCAATATTGTTGACAAGTTTATATTAGGCAAACTCAACCCTTAGTCTCGCTGCCAACATTCCCTCCAGCATTCCCACCACATCCACAGACCCCTGTCCCCGAAAACTGTTCTACACCCTTTGACTGAACCTGTACTTTGGCCCAAATATATACAGTTGGGAAGAAAAAAACTCTCCCAACGTTGAGAACTAATCAGTGATCAGTTCAATCATCCCAACCAACCTGGGACACAGTAAAAAAAGATGTGCCAGAGTTTCAGACTCAGCACAGAATGGACGCCCCTCCCCAACAGTAGGGTCCAGGTGTACCAGATGCATGTTGGTGGCTATAGCTCCATGTATTATCCTCCATTGGGGGTCAGCTGTCCTCTTATCAATAGGCAGTTTGTATAATGATCGCCAACAGCCTTTTGGAGAGGCACCTCAATCAAGCACACCCGCCCACCTCGTCGATTTTACCCCTTCCAGGGAAGAGGCATGGGCCACCTTTACACGTATTCTGTACATGGCCTTCTTTCCCACCTCCTTGAACTCCCCCAGCTCCGGGGTATCGAAGGAAAGCAGCATCCCCACGTCCTCCTCGATTGCCCCCATCGCAGCACTAACAATCAGCGCAGGGAACACATAATCCAGACCCTCCTTCCACCGATCAGAATTGGAAGTGTCAGTAACATACTGCAGATGAAGTACTGGCAAGGAGTCACAGACCTCAGCAACGACCTTCCTCAAATGGTGAGATGATCGGATCCCCGCTCTTTCTCCCAGCTCCTCCAACGATCTGCTCCTGCTCCGCATCAGATGACCCAGCTTGGTACACCCCACGCCTAACAGGCATGAACATAGGCTAGCTGAACTCAAAACACGGGACTGGATGGCAGTGTTGTGAAAAAGAGGCTCTTCAAAAAGCCACATCATAGGTGGCGTGCAGGCCTTACGGGACTTGACAAGGACTCTCCAAGCCTGCATAACAGACTCATAAAATGAGAGTCAGGCCAGGCAAATCACCCCCCCCAGCTTTAAGAGGAAAAGGTGCTTGTCTAAGCCCAAACAGCCCGCTCTCCTCATCAATGTGTAGGCTGATTCGACTCTCTGTACAACAATCTCTGGGCTGCTTGAAGTCGGGAAGCCATGATTCTAGAGGAAATGTCCACCAGGCCTTGCCCACCGTCGTGCAGTGGCAGGTACAGGACTGCAGCTTTAATCCAGTGCTGTCCAGACCAGAAGAAATTGACAAGGGTCCTCTGAAGCCCTTATATCAGACCCTTTGGTGGCTTCAAAATCATTAGTCTGTGCTACAGGTTAGAGGCAGCAAGATTATTATCTACCAGGACCCTTCCCCTATAAGACAGCTGGGGCAGCACCCATTTCCATCTTGACAGTCTGGCACACAATTTCTCCAATACACACTCCCAGTTCTTTTTCTGAAAGACATCGGAGCCTAGAAAAAAAACAATGTCTTCATCCAATTGAAGCCCCACTGAAGCCCCCCTGGTAACCATGGAGCGGACCTCGTTTGAAGATGACCTGCCCACAGCGCTTCACTCTTTCCCCAATTGACTCTAGCTGAGGAGGCCCCCTCATACACCCTTTAATCTTTTGAGAGAACCTTAACATTCTCACCCCTGTGTCACACCCTGACCATAGTTTGCTTTGTATGTTTCTTGTATGTTTTTTGTTTGGTCAGGGTGTGATCTGAGTGGGCATTCTATGTTACATGTCTAGTTTGTCTATTTCTATGTTTGGCCTGATATGGTTCTCAATCAGAGGCAGGTGTTAGTCATTGTCTCTGATTGGGAACCATATTTAGGTAGCCTGTTTGGTGTTTGGTTTTGTGGGTGATTTTTCCTGTCTCTGTGTTTGTACCAGATAGGGCTGTTTTGGTTTTTCACATTTCCTGTTTTGTTAGTCTATTCATGTATAGTTTTTTTATTAAAGAACCATGAATAATAACCACGCTGCGTTTTGGTCCGCCTCTCCTTCGACACAAGAAAACCGTTACGCCCTGTAATAAAAACTATCACGTCATCTGCATACGCAGACAGTGCTATCGTGGGACCCTTCATTACACCTGGCACAGAGAAACCAGTAAGCTTCGCTCTTAAAAAACAAAGCATTGGTTGAATCGCCAGACTATATAACTGCCCTGAAATTGGACAGGGATGGGGCAACTCAAACCACCCCCCACCTTCACCATACACGAGGCCCCAGCATACAGTAAATTCATCCAAGACAAAAAAAACATCCCCAAACCCAAAGGCTTTCATTGTTTTAAACAAGTACTGGTGGTCCACACGATCAAAAGCCTTCTCCTGATCCAAAGAAAGTAAACCCACATTTATATCAGACAGTTTACAAATGTCTAAAACATCTCTTATCAGAAACAAGTTGTAAACAATAGAGCAATCAGGTACACAGTAGGACTGGTCCTTGTGGACCAACAATCCCAGATACTCTTTCAACCTGTTTGAGAGACATTTAGAAACAATTTTGTATTCAGCGCACAGCAAAGCAACAGGTCTCCATTTTTTTATGAGAGCCAAATCCCCCCTTTTTTGGCAACAGTGAAAGCACCGCACATTGACAGGATACAGGAAGAGAACTCTCATGAAAAGATTCACACACCACTTCATAAAAATCCTCCCCAATAAACCCCCAAAAGTGCTAATAAAACTCAATGGTAAACCATTGATGCCAGGGGCTCGGCCTGTTGAGAGCTGCATAACTGCTGTGGACAGCTCTTGCAGTGTAATGTCAGAGTCCAATGCGACTCTCTGCTCAGGTCCAAGGAAGACCGTGTAACAACTGTTCAGTACATAGAGAGTCACAATCCTCCGCCTTATAGAGGGCCGAGTAGAAATCCACGGCATGTTGACACATTTCACTGTCATCCGCGGTCACCTTCCCATCAGGGAGACGAAGGCAGACCATCTGTTTACGTTGCAATGTCGACTGTCCTAGGTTTTTAAAAAAGCCCTAGAAGCATCCATATCCTTGAGGGAAGAGAAACGAGACCTAATCAAGGCACCCTTCACTCTTCCATGCAGAAACGACCTCCGTTCATGTCTCTTGTCCTGTAAGTTCATGACTAGTCCAGGGTCTTTCTGAGTGAGCAGCTTCAATTCAATAGACTTGATGTCCTGTTCAAGGGCCTTGATAGTCTCTTTAACTTTAATTTGAGACAGAGCAGTATACTGTTGACAAAATAATCGTATTTGGGCCTTCCCAACCCTCCACCATTGTCTCAAGGACTCAAAATTCCCTTTTGTAACCCTCCATTTTTCCCAAAACAACAAAAACCTGTCACAAAACAAGACATCATGTAACAATTTAACATTAAAATATCAGTAAGGTGATGACCTTCATGGACATGACTAGTGAATATCAACAGTAACAATCTGATGATCAGAGAAACCCACAGGAGTAATGGCACACTTTCCAACCCTACTACAGTATTGCTCAGATACATACAACCTGTCTAACCTTGCTGCACTGATACGACCTTCATTAATCTTTAGCCATGTGCCTATCTTTTGCATTCCTTCCTCTCCACACATCAGAAAGCTCAAACTCAGTTAATAGGTCAGACAGGCAAGTGGCTGACCGCAGGTGAGGTTCTTCAGCGGTGCGATCAACTGTAAAATCCACTGTACAGTTCCAGTCACCTCCTAAAACCATACACCCCTCTTGATCACACTGTCTTAAGGTTTCCCTTATTTGATCAAATATAGAAATACGCTGTGTACCCTCATTAGGAGCATAAACATTTAAAAACATTTTTTTTAAACCCATAACATCCACCTTGACCAATACAACCCGACCCTTGACAATCTCTGTTGTAGATACCACAGTCACCCCTAAACCTGAGGAAAACAAGATTGCCACCCCAGCACTGAAATTAGTACCATGACTGAGTACATGCTGCCCCTCCCACCACATACCCCAGTCAACCTCATTTTCCTCATCACTATGTGTCTCCTGTAGAAAAACTACATTAAGCATTTTCTGTTTTATTACTTCTAATACCCAAGCCCTCTTATTCCTGTTCCTTCCCCCATTAATATTGAGAGAACCGACCCTTAGTACCTACATATAGAAAAGAGAAAAGAATAGCAGAAGAAACCACAGAGAAACCAAAGCGAAAAAAGACACCCTATGAAGCATGATCATCATCATTATTTTATTCTTCTCTTAACCTGACCACGTTTCCCACCACCTTTTGCTGCTGCAACAGCAGTAAAATATTTCCTCAAGCGAAACAACTTCTTCTCAATCAATTGGTCTAACGCCACCGTCTTCTGTAACATCACAGCTGACCTCACAAACTTATCAGCAACAAAATAATCTGCCAATTTGACAGATTTCCCAAAAGTCTGATCCAGAAACTCATTTACCTCCTCTAGATCGTAAATTGAGTCCTCACCAGCTGTTATCATATCAAAAAAGATATCCACATCCCTCTCCTGATCCTCAGCTGAGGCCACAGACAACTGACACACATACCAGGGGTGCAATCATTTGTACAAACAGTTGCAAAATCTTCTGTTTTACAACTACAACTATTGTTTCTATTGTACAGATTCAGAAAGGTCCCTCCCTGTTTGCTGAACTTGCTCAATAGAAACACCATTGTAATGATTACACCCCTGGACCCATTTAATGTATAAATTGTATTTGATTGCAATACATAATATAAATTCATCTATTACATAATCCTTGTGATACATTTATTTTGTTTTCATCAAGCTAATTTTCCTAAGGAAATGCCAAAACCACAAACATACAAGGTTATTTATCCAATGACAGCACACCCATATGTTTCCGCATACGTATGAAGACAACCATTGATGACACCCAGGATGTGCACTTCTCCAAACCACGTCTTTGATAAAGTAAATAAAGGCTATTATTATGCCAATGATAATGATCTAAGAATAGCTGTATTACAGGATCTGGACTTTTTCCACATTTTGTTGTGTTACAGCCAATATTAAAAAAGTATTAAACTGAGACATTGTGTCAATGGCGACACACAATACCCCATAATGTCAAAGTGGAATTATGTTTTAAGAATGAAAACATAATAACATAAAATATGAAATGTCTTGAGTCATTAAGTATTCAACCCAGTTGATATGGCGAGACTAAATACATTCAGGAGTAAAATGGACTCACTTAATACATGGCATGGACTCGCTCTGTGTGCAATAATAGTGTTCAACATGAAAGACTGTGTACCCCACACATACAATTATCTGTAAGATCCCTCAGCCGAGCAGTGAATTTCAAACCAACACCGAACAAAAATATGAACGTAACAAAGTGTTGGTCAATTGTGAGGAGAAATAGAAGATCAAAGGATCTGAACACAATTCCTTGAAGCTGAAAATGTCCTAGTTCTTCCGTAGCCTGGATATTCACCAGACATGTCACCTATTCAGCATGTTTTGGATGCTCTCGATTGACGTGTACAACAGCATGTTCCAGTTCCGCAAATGGTGGTCACATTCGATGCTGGCTGGTTTTCTGATCCATCCTTTATTTTAAGGTGTCTGTGACCAACAGATGCATATCTGCATTCACAGTCATGTGAAATCTATTGATGAGGGCCACATTTCAAATCATTTCAATGGACTGATTTCCTTATATGAACTGTATCTCAGAAACAACATTTTCAAAAATGTTGTCGCTGTCATGGCAGGAACTGTGGTGGTCATCTTGGACGTAGTTGAGGTTGTAGTTGGAGCAGCTGTGGTTGTTGAATGAGCAACTGTGGTAGTTATGACGCCTGCTGTGGTGACCTTGGCGGCACCTGTGGTTGTGATGGCAGCACCTGTGGTTGTTGTGGGAAAAACTGTGGTTGTTGTGACACCATTTGTTGTTGTAGTTGGAGCATCTGTGGTTGTTGTGGGAGAAACTGTGGATGTTGTGACTCCATTTGTGGTTGTAGTTGGAGCATCTGTGGTTGTAATGACAGGAGCTGTGGTTGTAGTAGGAGCAGAAGTGGATGTGGTGGCAGCTCCTGTGATTGTGGTGGTTGCTGCTGTTGATGTTGTCAAAGCAGCTATGGTTGTACTCAAAGCATTGTTGTGTAATACTGAACTAAAGTGCATAATTCCACGAATAAAATGTTGAGTTATAATAGATATAAAATAAATAAGTTATTGCTGTGACTTCAAGGATGATTACTTAAGGATTACTTAAGACTCAGTAGCCTCGGTTTTTCTAATGACTGCCTTGCCTGGTTCACCAACTACCCTGCAGACAGAGTTCAGTGTGTCAAATCAGAGGGCATGTTGTCCGGTCCTCTGACAGTCTCTATGGGGGTGCCACAGGGTTCAATTCTCGGGCAGACTCTTTTCTCTGAATATATCAATGATGTTGCTCTTGCTGCGGGCGATTCCCTGATCCACCTCTACGCAGACGACACCATTCTGTATACTTCTGGCCCTTTCTTGGACACTGTGCTATCTAACCTCCAAACGAGCTTCAATGCCATACAACACTGCTATTAAACGCTAGTAAAACCAAATGCATGCTTTTCAACCGTTCGCTGCCTGCACCCGCATGCCCGACTAGCATCACCACCCTGGATGGTTCCGACCTAGAATATGTGGACATCTATAAGTACCTAGGTGTCTGGCTAGACTGTAACCTCTCCTTCCAGACTCATATCAAACATATCCAATCTAAAATCAAATCTAGAGTTGGTTTTCTATTCCGCAACAAAGCCCCTTCACTCACGCCGCCAAACTTACCCTAGTAAAACTGACTATCCTACAGATCCTCGACTTCGGCGATGTCAATACTCTACTCAGCAAACCGGATGCAGTTTATCACAGTGCCATCCATTTTGTTACTAAAGCACATTATACCACCCACCACTGCGACCTGTATGCTCTAGTCGGCTGGCCCTCGCTACATATTCGTTGCCAGACCCACTGGCTCAAGGTCATCTACAAGTCCATGCTAGGTAAAGCTCCGCCTTGTCTCAGTTCACTGGTCACGATGGCAACACCCACCCGTAGCACGTGCTCCAGCAGGTGTATCTCACTGATCATCCCTAAAGCCAACAACCCATTTGGCCGCCTTTCCTTACAGTTCCCTACTGCCTGTGACTGGAACGAATTGTAAAAATCGCTGAAGTTGGAAACTTTTATCTCCCTCACCAACTTCAAACATCTGCTATCTGAGCAGCTAACCGATCGCTGCAGCTGTACTTAGACCATCGGTAAATAGCCCACCCAATTTACCTACCTCATCCCCATACTGTTTATATTTATTCACTTTTCTGCTCTTTTGCACACCAGTATCTCTACCTGCACACGACCATCTGATCATTTATCACTCCAGTGTTAATCTGCAAAATTGTAATTATTCGCCTACCTCCTCATGCCTTTTGCACACAATGTATATAGACTCTCTTTTTTTTCTACTGTGTTATTGACTTGTTAATTGTTTACTCCATGTGTAACTCTGTGTTGTCTGTTCACACTGCTATGCTTTATCTTGGCCAGGTCACAGTTGCAAATGAGAACTTGTTCTCAACTAGCCAACCTGGTTAAATAAAGGTGAAATAAAAAAATATAAATGTTAGATAAATAGATGTTAAATAGATGTTCTGCCTGTAAAAGCACCACCTGGACTGGACATCGCTAGACAAACTATATTTTTGACAAAATCAGTGAGTTTTGTGACGAAGAGCCTACGGACATCACATGCTCTGCACCAAAGTCAAGGACGGGACAGAAACAGGCTCTCTGAATATAGATTCCCTCGTTCATGTGTGGTTTGGACAGGCCAGTCATCAGCACTATCTGCAGTGTAACATGATTTTGTGGCATACCACAACAATATCATGTGACCGTATCAAGTGTCCACCACTTAAATATATGGCGCGTGCATCTGTTTATGTACTGTACATTTTAGTTTTTTTTTTTTTGTTTATTTTATTTTTACAGGGACAGTGCACATTAATCAACGTTTCAGTAAAAGTGCCGGTTTTAGCCAGCCGGCTAATTTTCAACCGCAGTCCCTGGGCAGGTTATTAAAAACAATTACAATATAGACAATAGCACCATAGACATAGCAACATAGCAACATAGGACAAGCAAGACATAGCATACAGACAGAACAAAAAGCAGCAAGACAAAATTCATAAAAGCAACAAAGTGTTTCCACACCTCATAAGCTACAGACAACATGGAAAGCGGCAACACACAGCTAGGGACCATGTTCACAAATCTGATTGACCTTTAGCCATGTCTTCAAGCATTTTGTGAAAGTGTGATATGTGGTGCAGTTATGTGTGTCGGATGGCAGTGTATTCCAGACATGGGAAGCTCTCATAGAGAATGCAGATTTACTAAAGGTCCTTTTCCTTAGGGGAACTATACAGTCACCTCTCATGGCAGACCTTGTGGATCTGCTGCCATATGTCTGGGTTTTCTGTTTAACAAAAATATTGAGTGGAGGGGGAGCCAGGCCATTAAGGATCTTGAATACAAGACATGCGTCGGTGTATTGCACAAGATTTTCCCAACTCAAGAGCTCATGTTTTCTAAGGATGTGACAATGATGATGGCTATTGGGCTTCCTATCAAGCACTTTGAGAGCCTGTTTGTAGACAGACTGAATAGGTTTTAATGTTGTACAGCAAGCTTGGGCCCATTAGTCAAGCAGTATGTTAAGTGGGGAGTATCATAGATTTGAAGTACAGTTTTGCTACCTCTGTAGTCAAACAATTTCGTATAAATCGGAAATTAGCTAGATTGAATTTAGTTATTTGAATTACCTTTTTCACATGCTTTTGAAAGAGAGGTTGGAATCAAGTATGATGCCAAGGTACTTCAAATCGGATACCACCTGGAGCTTCTCCCCTGACACATAGACATCTGGCTCAGTAGCATCTGTTGCCCTCTTTGTGAAGAACATGCAAACAGTTTTTTCACATTGAGATGCAAACACGAGTCACTGAGCCACTTTGTAACCTGGACCATTACAGTAGTGAGTTCTTGTGCAGCTTGTTGTTTGCTCTTTGCATGCACATATATCACTGTATCATCTGCATACATTTGAACTTCAGACCCAGTACAGACAGAAGGCAGATCATTAATGTACAGGCTGAACAGGAGGGGCCCCAGTATTGACCCTTGGGGCACGCCCACATCATAGCTACAGTGGGCGACAGCTCATTGCTCACTCTGACACACTGAGTTCTGCCTTCAAGGTATGATTTCATCCATCTCAAGGCATCAGGGGAAAAGTTGAACTTGGACAATTTTGTGATGAGAATCTCATGGTTAACAGTATCAAAAGCCTTCCTTAGGTCCAGAAACACAGCCCCAACAGCACCCCCTTTGTCCATCTTGGACTTCACATTTTCAGAAGAAAGCAGTTGGCCGTTTCTGTGGAGTGTTTCGCTCTGAAGCCAAACCGCATGGAGTGTAATGTGAAAGGGCTGTTGTTGAGGTGGGCAATCAGTTGTTCTGCTACACACTTTTCAACAACCTTTGACACCACAGGTAGTATACTAATGGGCCTGTAGTTACTCACGTCAGCAGGGTCGCCTGAGTTAAAGATGGCCGTTATTATGGCCGACTTCCATACCCTTGAAACACACCGAGACCAATAGATGTGTTGGTGACCTTAGTAATGGGGCCAATGAGTGACTCTTTGTAGTTTTTAAGAAAGGTAGAGTCCATCCCAAACACATCTTTGGCTTTAGAGTTCTTTAGTGAGCAATCACCTTGTTCACCTTTGACTCAGAAACCTCCCTTATGATGAAGACAGGTTGAGTGTCATTCACTAGCACTGAGCCCAAGAAATCAGTGGAGGGGTTCTGTGTCAGTAACCTAACAGAGTCAATAAAGTAGGAATTGAAGGCTGTTGCTATTTCAACTGCATCCTGTGTTAGATTGTTATTCACCATGATTTCTAGTCTTTTGCAGTGTTACTATGGTCTTTCCCTGTTAACTTTTTAGATTCTCCCATATCAATTTAGAATTTCCCTTTGCTTCACCAATTATGTTAATAAAAAAGTTTGCCTTGGCCTGTCTGATTTCTTTTATCACCTTATTTCTCAACATGGTAAACCTACGTCTGTCATGCTCTAATTTAGATTTTAGGGCTGTTTTTAGAGCATAATCTCGATCTTTCATCAATTTCCAGATTTCTCCATTTAGCCAAGGAAGAGTGCTCTTTTGGCCAGGTTTGGATTTGATTTTCTTTAGGAAGCCATTTATTGTAGTCTGGATTGTGGATAGAAAAACCTGACTACCAGCTTCCACGTCTGTATAGGACAAGAGATCATTCCAGTTTATTCCCTTAATTGATTTTTCAAAATAGTTTAATTCACTCTTAGGTATTCTGAGTTGATCCGGCTTTCTAACAGTAGAGAGGTTAAACCTGCTCTTAGACAGCTTTCTGGCTATAAGTGTCAGATTATGATCAGACAGCCCAGTAACCATATTGAATGATTTAGTCACTCTCTCTGGTTTATTACTGAACACCAAATCAATCTGTGTTTTAGAGCAACAAGTCACCCTGGTTGGCCCTTTAACTAGCTGTGTAAGGTCAAAGGTATTAGTGATCCGTTTGAGGTTTTCCTACAACACTTGTCTTCATAATTAATGTTAAAATCTCCCATTAAGATGACCTCTTTCCCAAAATCACATTCCCTAAGCATGGTATTAAACTGATCAAAAAACACACTTTTGGTGGAAGGTGGCCTATACATTCCAATGAGGGTAAAATACATTTGGGGAGACAGTGTAACGTTCAGGCCGATACATTCTAGTTCATTATCATATGACCACTCAATTTGTTTACATCGGATATGTTCTTTAATGTAAATCATCACACCCCTCCCTCCTCTTCCTTCAATCCTGTCTCTCCTGAAAACATTGTAGCCAGGCACAATCAAAGCAGCATATGGAGAGTGTTTATGGAGCCATGTCTCTGAGAGGCAGAGAAAGTCAAGGTTGGAGTCTGTGAGTAGATGTTGAATTTGATCACTTTTTGGAATGACACTACGAATGTTCAAGTGCCCCCTAGTAGTCCCTTGGGCTTAGCTCGTGGGTCCCAGATGACTCGAGAGTGATTGACACATTGAAAAAGTAAAAATTTCGGTGTTTTCTGAAGGCTGGGTTTAGGCCGTTTTGATTAGGGGCAGTTCGGTAGCGCAATTAACAATCCCTCCGCCTGCACTGGATGCGGGGAACTAATTAAAATAGCTTGCGTACCAGAAGCAGAGTCAGGGATCGCATATAGCGACTCTGGTATGTTTGAAGAGTCAAAATCTATACTGGAGCCGGGTGAGTCGAGAGAAACCAGGTAGTTTAACAGTTTCCGATAAATGTTGGACTTGTGTTTGTTACGCCTAAGCGGTTCAGTAGAATAAGGAGCGAGGTAGACTTGGCCATTATTCAGAACATTATGGTATGCTGTGTACTGTCCGCTCCCGTGGAACGGTGAACCAATGTGTTTGGTGTTGATATTCTCCGGTAGTAGACTGATTGTGTCATCCCAGCAAGGACGCACTGAGATTATCAGTAGAGCAGCTACATAACTGACAGTCATGGCAGAGTACTGGAGATAAAACGCATTATTGCGCTTTAACTCTTTGCATGAGTTACTTAACTGGGATCGGCGTACACCTGATGGTTTAGATAAAATTACAGCATTCGAATGTGAAGCGGCACCTGCCGCACCACCCTGTCTTCCGTCCGCCATTTGCATAGCACAGCAATCCTGCATCATGCTCCTTACTCAGGTTTCATGGCCTTAACTTATGTATGGAATACTATGTGATAAGTGCATGTGTAACAGTATATAAAGTACGTCAATGTATTTCTTGTGAAGGCATTTTGGCAGTGATATCAAAATAATTTAAAGTAGTTCTCAAGTAGTGTTTTGTGGTATCTGTATTTTACTTGACTATTTATATTTTTGGCAACTTTTACTTCACTACATTCGTAAAGAAAATAATGTATCTTTAACTCCATATATTTTCCTTGACACCCAAGTACTTTGTTACATTTTAACGGTAAAATTGTCCAATCCAAACACTTATCAAGAGAACATCTCTGGTCATCCTGTAATGAATTTCCTCCTCTTCTTCCGAAGAGGAGAGGCGAAACGGATCAGAGGACCAATACGCGGCGTGGTAATTGTCCATGGTACTTTTTAATACGTTAAGGTACACATGAACAAACTAACAAAAACAAAAAAATGTGAAAACTCAAACCAGTCCTATCTGGTGCACACACAGAGACAGGAACAATCACCCACAAACACACAGTGAAACCCAGGCTACCTAAGTATGATTCTCAATCAGAGACAACTAATGACACCTGCCTCTGATTGAGAACCATACTAGGCCGAAACATAGAAATACCCCAAAACATAGAAAAACAAACATAGACTGCCCACCCAACTCACGCCCTGACCATACTAACTAAATACAAAACACAGGAAATAAAGGTCAGAACGTGACACATCCATTGTGCCTCTGATCTGGCATACTCACTAAACACAAATGCCACATTTTTAAATGATGTCTGAGTGTTGGAGTGCCCCTGGCTATCCATCAATAAAAAATAATATTGTGCTGTCTGGTTTGCTTAATATAAGGAAATTGAAATGGTTTATACTTTTACTTTTGATACTTAAGTACATTGTGCCCCTGGCTATCTGTAATTTTATTTTTTAAATACAATTGTGCCGTCTAGTTTAATATAAGGAATTTGAAATGATTTATACTTTTACTCAAGATTGACAATGTAGTACTTTTTCCACCACTGGATGTGGCTGGGGGTTATAGCATTTCTTTCACATGACCCATCAATTTAGACAAGTGTATCTGGGTAAGCATCATCTAATATTTATAAAATAGTTTTATCTGGACACTCTGTTTACCTGGAATTGTTCCTTATTGTAGGCTACTACCGCTTTTAGTCTTTAACTCAGGACCTCATGTGCATCCTTGAAGAGATGTGTGGGGCTGGCTTAAGAGGGTGTGAATAATGCTGAATGGGTGTAGACAAAGGAGAGCTCTCCAGTAGGTACCAACAATTTCAAAGACCCTTTTCTCAAAAGTGAGTTTACCAATTTTCAAAGTAGAATTACTTTCCGATTGTTCCTCAAAAATGATGTGTATGATATACCAGTCTCTACTTTTATCCAATGTAACATACTGAAATTCAAATGTTGCCTCCTAAGACCGAATCCAGGTGGTGAGTTACATATTTTTACATATATTTCACAGTCCTCTTGTGCAGGAATATGTTGCTTGGCACCATCATGTGTCCCAAACGTGTAATTACACTGCTCTTTATAATAGTCGTTTATTATCCACAGAATACACAACAACACAACTGCGAAAAAATTTATTTTGTGTTTTGTTTTGTCTTTTAGATTCTTTACTTTATTAATTCCTTTTTTTTGTTACTTTAATTTTGATGTTTCTCGCCCTGTGTACTGCTTTCATGAATTGCTTGTATGTTACCTTATACTGAATATACAGTGCCTAGAGAAAATATTCACACCCCTTGAATATAAAAGAAAAAGCTGAACTATCTTGAGTCAATAAGTTTCCAACCCCTTATGGCACGCCCAAATAAGGTCAAGGAGTTAAAATGTGCTTAACAAGTCACATAATAAGTTGCATGGACTCACTTTGTGTGCAATGAAAGTGTTTTACCTGGTTTTTGAATGACTAGCTCATATCTGCACCCACACATAAAATTACCTGTAAAGGTTCCTCTGTCGAGCAGTGCATTTCAAACACCGATTTAACCACAATAAAACAGGGAGGTTTTTCAATGCCTCTCAAAGAAGGGCACGTATAGGTAGATGGGTAAAACAAAACCAAAGCAGACATTGAATATCCCTTTGAGCATGGTGAAGTTGTTAATAACACTTTGGATGGTGTATCAATACACCCAGTCACTACAAAGATACAGGCGTCCTTCCTAACTCAGTTGTCGGAGAGGGAGGAAACCGCTCAGGGATTTCAACATGAGGTCAATGGTGACTTTTAAACAGTAGTTTAACGGATGTGATTGGAGAGAACTGAATATGAAGTTTTGCGTTTGGGGCAAATCCCATACAACACATTACTGAGTTCCATTCTCCATATTTTTAAGCATAATGGTGGCCAGATCATGTTATGGGTATGCTTGTAATCGGTAAGGACTGTGGAGTTTTGCAGAAGAAAAAATGTATGGCATGTAGCTAAACACAGGCAAAATCCTAGATGAAAACCTGGTTCAGTCAGCTTTCCACCAGACACTGGGAGTTGAATTCACCTAGGCCAAATCTAAGCTGGAGTTGCTTGCCAAAAACACAGTGAATGTTCCTGAGTGGCCGAGTTCCAGTTTTGACTTTAATCTACTTGAAAATCTATGGCAAGACCTGAAAATTGTTGTCTAGTAATGATCAACAACCAATTCGAGAGAGGTTGAAGAATTTCAAAAAGAATAATGGGAAAATGTTTCACATTTCAGGTGTGGAAAGCTTTGAGACTCACAGGCATAATCGCTGCTAAAGGGGCTTCTACAAAGTACCCACTCAGGAGGAGTGTGAATACTTATGTAAATTGGATATTTATGCATTACATTTTCTAAACATTAGGATACATTTCTAAAAAAACATGTTTTCACTTTATCGTTATGGGCATGTAGATGGATAAGACAAAAATGTATATTTGAATTCAGGCTGTACCACAACAAAATGTGGAATAAGTCAAGTTTTATGAATACTTTCTGAACAAAACTGTAAACCCTACATGTAAAGTGTTGGATCCATGTTTTATGAGCTGAAATAAAATTTCCCAGAAATGTTCTATATGCACAACAAGCTTATTTCTCTCAAATGTATTTCTGTCCCTGTTAGTGAGCATTTCTCCTTTGCCAAGATAATCCATCCACCTAACAGGTGTGTCATATCAAGAAGATGATTAAATAGCATGATTTGTAAGTCGCTCTGGATAAGAGCGTCTGCTAAATGACTTAAATGTAAATGTAATGACCATTACACAGGGGCACCTTGTGCAGGGGGAAAATAAAAGGCCACTCTAACATGTGCAGTTTTGTCACACAGCACAATGCCACAGATGTCTCAAGTTTTGAGGGAGTGTGCAATTGCAGGAATGTCTACCAGCACTGTCGCAAGATACATTTTAATGTTCATTTCACTAACATAATACGCCACCTGAAATGTAATTTTAAAGAATTTGCCAGTATATCTGTTACGGGAATTAAATTCCTATATGTTTTAATACCCAATTAAATTAAACACTCTGTCTACTCCTAAGAATTTGTAAGACTCTTATTTGCATAAAATGGACAGAGACCAGTCTCAAAATCAATCTGTAGTGTTTATTCTCGAGAGTACTGAACACGATACAGTTTTCCACAGGTTATAAACTGAAAATGTCGTCATTAGTTTTCGAACTGTCCCGTCTCTTCTTCACCCTGATACAAAGGCAGTATCTCAAGCCTTCCCACACCAATTTTATATAATTTATGACTGAGCCAAGGTCTTCCTGTGTAGATAAGCATTCTAGCCAGACTGACGATAAGTTCATTCATTTCTACCAAGGAACAGACAGTCATTGTTCTAATTCTTGATTATATTTACACACATTATATTCAATACTAGGATTAAAAGAAAATTCATACATCTATACAGTAACATAATAGTATTCTGATTATTCAGTCCTGGTTGAAATGTATACATAATTAGTCATTATTGATAAAAAAATCCCTTAACAAAATCCAACCGGCCTCACAACCGCAGGCCACGTGTATGGCGTCGTGTGGGTGAGCGGTTTGCTGATGTCAACGTTAAGAACAGAGTGAATGCGCAGAAAATGTAACGACATCCTGAGGCCACCACCATCACCTCATGTTTCAGCATGATTATGCACAGCCCCATGTCAACAGGATCTGTACATAATTCCAGGAAGCTGAAAATGTCCTAGTTATTCCGTGGATTGCATACTCACGAGGCATGTGAGACATGTTTGGGTTGCGCTGGGTTGACGTGTACGACAGCATGTTCCACAGGCCACAATCAACTCTATTCAAAGGAGATGTCGTGCTGCACGAGGCAAATAGTGGTCACACCAGATACTGACTGGGTTTCTCCCCTACCTTTGTCGTGGAAATTTCCTGTATTACCGAATCATGAGAGAACAAACCACACACAAGTCAGAGTTATCATAAAGTACCATCTTTAATTATATGCGCTTCACCATAGTCCTGTGACTCTCAGATGAATTCAGTGTCCATAAATGAATTCTCTGAGAGTGCTTACATAATGGCAACTGAGATCCTTTATGGCAAAGACACACATAGCCAGAAAGCATTGGCTATAAATTATCGTTCAGTTTGGTCTCCTAAACTAAGTTCTTATCTCGTTCTTGGTATCACTTAGAACCAAAACATTACCTCATTGTCACGCTCTGGTCGAAGTATGTATGTTTGTCTTCATTTATTTGGTCAGGCCAGGCGGTGACATGGGTTATTGTGGTGCGTTTTTGTCATGGGTTTTTGTGGGGTGTCTAGCATAGTCTATGGCTGCCTGAGGCGGTTCTCAATCAGAGTCAGGTGATTATTGTTGTCTCTGATTGGGAACCATATTTAGGCAGCCATATTCTTTGAGTATTTCGTGGGTGATTGTTCCTATCTTTGTGTTTGCACCAGATAGGACTGTTTCGGTTTTCACATTTCATTATTTTGTATTTTCTTCATGTATAGTTTTTTCCTTCATTAAAATATCATGAATCATCATCACGCTGCATTTTGGTCCGATCCTTGCTCCACCTCTTCGTCAGAGGAGGAGATAGAAGAGAACCGTTACAGAATCACCCACCACACCAGGACCAAGCAGCGTGGTGACAGGCAGCGACAGCAGAAGCAACAAAGAGAGGAATGGACATGGGAGGATGAATTGTTCGGAGAAGGACCCTGGGATCAGCCTGGAGAATATCGCCGCCCCAAAGAAGAACTGGAGGCGGCGAGAGCTGAGAGGCGCTGGTATGAGGAGAAGCAACAGCGGCAGCAGGAGCAACAATATCGGGACTACACTACTTGGGAGGAAATAGACAGGTGGGCGGTCGACCCAGAGAGTGCCGGAGCCCGCCTGGGATTCGCTGGAGCAGTGCGAAGCAGGTTATCGGAGAATGGAGTTGGCGAAGCAAGCATGGCGGCGCGGACAGAAGACGAGAGTCAGCCCCAAAAATGTATTGGGGAGGGGGGGCTCAGGGAGAGTGTGGCAGAGTCAGGGTTCAGACCTGAGCCAACTCCCCCTGTTTATCGTGAGGAGCCAAGGAGGAGACCAGAACCAGAGCCGGTGTTGGAGGTGAGTGAAGCAGAAACTGTGGAGGAGATAATGGGGAAAGTGGAGGAGAGAGTTATGAGGGAGTTGCTAGTTTGGTGCTTTAAATACGATATTCGCCCAACGGAGCGTGTCGGGGATTTAATGGCACCTGGGTCAGCGCTCCATACTCGTCCTGAGGTGCGTGTTAGTCGGCTGGTGAAAATTGTGCCAGCCTCACGCACAAGGCCTCCTGTGTACCTAACTAGCCTTGCACGTCCTGTGCCAGTCATGCTCTCAGGCTCTCCAGTACGCCTTCACGGTCCGGTCCATCCTGTGCCACCTTCACACACCAGTCCTCCGGTGGCAGCTCCCCGCACCAGGCTTCCTGTGCGTGTCCTCGGTCCAGTACCACCAGTGCCAGAACCACGCACCAGGCCTTCAGTGCGCCTCGCCTGTTTAGCGCAGCCAGAGCCTTCCTCCTCTACAGTGCTGCCGGAGCCTCCCGCCTGTTCAGCGCAGCCAGAGCCTTCCTCCTCTACAGCGCTGCTGGAGTCTCCCGCCTGTTTAGCGCAGCCAGAGCCTTCCTCCTCTCCTGTGCTGCCGGAGTCTCTCGCCTGTTCAGCGCTGCCAGAGCCTTCCTCCTCTACAGCGCTGCTGGAGTCTCCTGACTGTTCAGCGCAGCCTGAGCTGCCAGCCTGCATGAAGCAGCCTGAGCTGCCAGCCTGCATGAAGCAGCCTGAGCTGCCAGCCTGCATGAAGCAGCCTGAGCTGCCAGCCTGCATGAAGCAGCCTGAGCTGCCAGCCTGCATGGAGCAGCCAGAGCTGTCAGTCTGCATGGAGCAGCCAGAGCTGTCAGTCTGCATGGAGCAGCCAGAGCTGTCAGTCTGCATGGAGCAGCCAGAGCTGCCAGTTTGCATGGAGCAGCCAGAACTGCCAGTCTGCATAGAGCTGCCAGTCTGCATAGAGCAGCCAGAGCTGCCAGTCTGCATGGAGCTGCCAGTCTGCATAGAGCAGCCAGAGCTGCCAGTCTGCATGGAGCAGCCAGAGCTGCCAGTCTGCATGGAGCAGCCAGAGCTGCCAGTCTGCATGGAGCAGCCAGAGCAGCTAGATCCTCCAGTCAGCCAGGATCCGCCAGTCAGCCATGATCTTCCAGATCTGCCAGTCAGCCAGACTCTTCCAGATCTGCCAGTCAACCAGACACTTCCAGATCCGGCAGTCAACCAGACTCTTCCAGATCCGCCAGCCAGCCAGGATCTGCCGGAGCCAACTACCTGCCTGAGCTTCCTCTCAGTGCTGAGCTTCCCCTCAGTCCCGAGCTACCCCTCAGTCCCGAGCTGCCCCTCAGTCCCGAGCTGCCCCTCAGTCCAGTGGGGTTCTGGGTGAGGACTAATAGGCCATGGTCGGCGGCGAGGGTGGACTATCCAGGGACGCGAGGGGGAGGAACTAAGACATTGATGGAGTGGGGTCCACGTCCCGAGCCGGAACCGCCAC
The DNA here is from genome assembly GCF_023373465.1 of Oncorhynchus keta. NCBI lineage: Eukaryota > Metazoa > Chordata > Actinopteri > Salmoniformes > Salmonidae > Oncorhynchus > Oncorhynchus keta. The sequence continues at coordinate 5,722,894 of NC_068436.1, read as the reverse complement.
CATGGACAGACGCCCACCCGGACCCTCCCTATTGTTTTGATGTAAGTCCGGGAGTCCGCACCTTAGGGGGGGGGGTCTGTCACGCTCTGGTCGAAGTATGTACGTTTGTCTTCATTTATTTGGTCAGGCCAGGGTGTGACATGGGTTATTGTGGTGCGTTTTTGTGGGGTGTCTAGCATAGTCTATGGCTGCCTGAGGCAGTTCTCAATCAGAGTCAGGTGATTATCGTTGTCTCTGATTGGGAACAATATTTAGGCAGCCATATTCTTTGAGTATTTCATGGGTGATTGTTCCTGTCTTTGTGTTTGCACCAGATAGGACTGTTTCGGTTTTCACATTTCATTATTTTGTAGTTTCTTCATGTATAGTTTTTTCCTTCATTAAAATATCATGAATCATCATCACGTTGCATTTTGGTCCGATCCTTGTTCCACCTCTTCGTCAGAGGAGGAGATAGAAGAGAACCGTTACACTCATCCAATGGCATATATCAATTGTCAATTCTAGACACTCCCATCAAAAATACAACCCCTCCTGGACAAGCTCACGGAGAGAAGAGTGAGCCTCTAGGTCAAGATAAGGGCAACCTCAGAGGGAACATACAATGGTTCCAGACACTGCCATCCTCCTCTCCCCAATGGGAAATGTAGGGAGTGACTGGCACACAGACATTGTGGAGCCAAGAGATAATTGGTTCCCCCTCAATCATCCCTTCACATGGTTTAAAATATATGTTTACATATAAAGACAAGCCTGAACTCTCCCCTCTCTGGGGCCCAAGTAACTTTTTCCACATAAGCATATACCAGTCTCTACTTTTATCCAATGTAACATACTGAAATTCAAATGTTGCCTCCTAAGACCGAATCCAGGTGGTGAGTCACATATTTTTACATATATTTCGCAGTCCTCTTGTGCAGGAATATGTTGCTTGGCACCATCATGTGTCCCAAACGTGTAATTACACTGCTCTTTATAATAGTTGTTTATTATCCACAGAATCCCCTGTTTACTGCTTCCATGAATTGCTTGTATGTTACCTTATACTGAATATACAGTGCCTAGAGAAAATATTCACACCCCTTGAATATAAAAGAAAAAGCTGAACTATCTTGTGTCAATAAGTTTCCAACCCCTTATGGCAAGCCCAAATACGGTCAAGGAGTTAAAATGTGCTTAACAAGTCACATAATAAGTTGCATGGACTCACTTTGTGTGCAATGAAAGTGTTTTACCTGGTTTTTGAATGACTAGCTCATATCTGCACCCACACATAAAATTACCTGTAAAGGTTCCTCTGTCGAGCAGTGCATTTCAAACACCGATTTAACCACAATAAAACAGGGAGGTTTTTCAATGCCTCTCAAAGAAGGGCACGTATAGGTAGATAATAATATAATAATATATGCCATTTAGCAGACGCTTTTATCCAAAGCGACTTACAGTCATGTGTGCATACATTCTACGTATGGGTGGTCCCGGGGGATCGAACCCACTACCCTGGCGTTACAAGCGCCATGCTCTACCAACTGAGCCACAGAAGGACCTACTGTTGATGGGTAAAACAAAACCAAAGCAGACATTGAATATCCCTTTGAGCATGGTGAAGTTGTTAATAACACTTTGGATGGTGTATCAATACACCCAGTCACTACAAAGATACAGGCGTCCTTCCTAACTCAGTTGTCGGAGAGGGAGGAAACCGCTCAGGGATTTCAACATGAGGTCAATGGTGACTTTTAAACAGTAGTTTAACGGATGTGATTGGAGAGAACTGAATATGAAGTTTTGCGTTTGGGGCAAATCCCATACAACACATTACTGAGTTCCATTCTCCATATTCTTAAGCATAATGGTGGCTAGATCATGTTATGGGTATGCTTGTAATCGGTAAGGACTGTGGAGTTTTGCAGAAGAAAAAATGTATGGCATGTAGCTAAACACAGGCAAAATCCTAGATGAAAACCTGGTTCAGTCAGCTTTCCACCAGACACTGGGAGTTGAATTCACCTAGGCCAAATCTAAGCTGGAGTTGCTTGCCAAGAACACAGTGAATGTTCCTGAGTGGCCGAGTTCCAGTTTTGACTTTAATCTACTTGAAAATCTATGGCAAGACCTGAAAATTGTTGTCTAGTAATGATCAACAACCAATTCGACAGAGGTTGAAGAATTTCAAAAAGAATAATGGGAAAATGTTTCACATTTCAGGTGTGGAAAGCTTTGAGACTCACAGGCATAATCGCTGCTAAAGGGGCTTCTACAAAGTACCCACTCAGGAGGAGTGTGAATACTTATGTAAATTGGATATTTATGCATTACATTTTCTAAACATTAGGATACATTTCTAAAAAAACATGTTTTCACTTTATCGTTATGGGCATGTAGATGGATAAGACAAAAATGTATATTTGAATTCAGGCTGTACCACAACAAAATGTGGAATAAGTCAAGTTTTATGAATACTTTCTGAACAAAACTGTAAACCCTACATGTAAAGTGTTGGATCCATGTTTTATGAGCTGAAATAAAATTTCCCAGAAATGTTCTATATGCACAACAAGCTTATTTCTCTCAAATGTATTTCTGTCCCTGTTAGTGAGCATTTCTCCTTTGCCAAGATAATCCATCCACCTAACAGGTGTGTCATATCAAGAAGATGATTAAATAGCATGACCATTACACAGGGGCACCTTGTGCAGGGGGAAAATAAAAGGCCACTCTAACATGTGCAGTTTTGTCACACAGCACAATGCCACAGATGTCTCAAGTTTTGAGGGAGTGTGCAATTGCAGGAATGTCTACCAGCACTGTCGCAAGATACATTTTAATGTTCATTTCACTAACATAATACGCCACCTGAAATGTAATAATAATAATAAATGTAATTTTAAAGAATTTGCCAGTATATCTGTTACGGGAATTAAATTCCTATATGTTTTAATACCCAATTAAATTAAACACTCTGTCCACTCCTAAGAATTTGTAAGACTCTTATTTGCATAAAATGGACAGAGACCAGTCTCAAAATCAATCTGTAGCGTTTATTCTCGAGAGTACTGAACACGATACAGTTTTCCACAGGTTATAAACTGAAAATGTCGTCATTAGTTTTCGAACTGTCCCGTCTCTTCTTCACCCTGATACAAAGGCAGTATCTCAAGCCTTCCCACACCAATTTTATATAATTTATGACTGAGCCAAGGTCTTCCTGTGTAGATAAGCATTCTAGCCAGACTGACGATAAGTTCATTCATTTCTACCAAGGAACAGACAGTCATTGTTCTAATTCTTGATTATATTTACACACATTATATTCAATACTAGGATTAAAAGAAAATTCATACATCTATACAGTAACATAATAGTATTCTGATTATTCAGTCCTGGTTGAAATGTATACATAATTAGTCATTATTGATAAAAAAAAATCCCTTAACAAAATCCAACCGGCCTCACAACCGCAGGCCACATGTATGGCGTCGTGTGGGTGAGCGGTTTGCTGATGTCAACGTTAAGAACAGAGTGAATGCGCAGAAAATGTAACGACATCCTGAGGCCACCACCATCACCTCATGTGATTATGCACAGCCCCATGTCAACAGGATCTGTACATAATTCCAGGAAGCTGAAAATGTCCTAGTTATTCCGTGGATTGCATACTCACGAGGCATGTGAGACATGTTTGGGTTGCGCTGGGTTGACGTGTACGACAGCATGTTCCATAGGCCACAATCAACAGCCTGGTCAACAGCCTGGTCAACTCTATGCAAAGGAGATGTCGTGCTGCACGAGGCAAATAGTGGTCACACCAGATACTGACTGGGTTTCTCCCCTACCTTTGTCGTGGAAATTTCCTGTATTACCGAATCATGAGAGAACAAACCACACACAAGTCAGAGTTATCATAAAGTACCATCTTTAATTATATGCGCTTCACCATAGTCCTGTGACTCTCAGATGAATTCAGTGTCCATAAATGAATTCTCTGAGAGTGCTTACATAATGGAAACTGAGATCTTTGGCTATAAATTATCGTTCAGTTTGGTCTCCTAAACTAAGTACTTATCTGCCTGGTTTTCACTTTGTATTTCGTGGGTGATTGTTCCTGTCTCTGTGTAGTTTCACCAGATAGGCTGTAATTAGGTTTCACGTTCCGTTTGTTGTTTTGCATTTGTAGAAGTTATTTCATGTATCGCGATTGTCTCATTAAAGACATGAGTAACCACCACGCTGCATTTCGGTCCGACTCTCTTTCAACAAACGAAGAACGCCGTTACAGAATCACCCACCTCACACGGACCGAGTGGCGTGGTAACAGGCAGCAGCGAAGGGAGGATGTTATGGACAGCAGAGGTATGGAGTATACTACGTGGGAAGAAATAGACAGGTGGGCGGTCGACCCAGAGAGAGTGCCGGAGCCCGCCTGGGATTCGCTGGAGCAGTGCGAAGAGGGCTATAGGAGAATGGAGTCGAAGAGAAAGACACGGCGGCGCAGAAAGAAACCCGAAAGTCACCCCCAAAAATGTATTGGGGAGGGTTCAGGGAGAGAGTAGCAGAGTCAGGAGTCAGGCCTGAGCCTACTCTCCCTGTTAATTTTGAGGAGCAGCAATCAAAGGACTTCTGGACTTGGGAGGAGATATTAGACGGAAAAGGACCCTGGGCTCATCCTGGAGAATATCGCCGTCCCAAGGAAGAACTGGAGGCGGAAAGCGGAGAGGCGCTGGTATGAGGAAGCAGCACAGCGACTCGGATGGAAGCCCGAAAAGCAGCCCCAAAAAATTATTGGGGGGGGCTTACAGGGAGTATGGCTACGCCAGGTAGGAGACCTGCGCAAACTCCCTTTGCTTACCGGGGGGCTAGAGAGACCGGGCAGGCACCGTGTTATGCTATGGAGCTCACAGTGTTTCCAGTGCGGGTGCATAGCCCGGTGCGGTTCATACCAGCCCTTCGTATTGGCCGGGCTAGAGTGGGCATCGAGCCAGGTAAGGTTGGGCAGGCTCGGTGCTCAAGAGCTCCAGTGCGCCTGCACGGTCCGGTCTATCCACAGCCACCTCCACACACCAGTCCTCCGGTAGCAGCTCCCCGCACCAGGCTTCCTGTGCGTGTCCTCGCTCCAGTATCACCAGTGCCAGCACCACGCATCAGGCCTACAGTGCGCCTCTCCTGTGCTGTCGGAGTCTCCCGCCTGTGCTATCAGAGCCTTCCTCCTCTACAGCGCTGCCGGAGCCTCCTGCCTGTTCGGAGCAGCCTGAGCTGTCAGTCTGCATGAAGCAGCCAGAGCTGTCAGTCTGCAAGGAGCTGTCAGTCTGCAAGGAGCTGCCAGTCTGCAGGGTGCTGTCAGCCTGCATGGAGCAGTCAGAGCTGTCAGTCTGCATAAAGCAGCCAGAGCTGTCAGTCTGTATGAAGCAGTCAGAGCTGTCAGCCTGCATGGAGCAGTCAGAGCTGTCAGTCTGTATGAAGCAGCCAGAGCTGTGAGTCTGCATGAAGCAGCCAGAGCTATCAGTCTGCAAGAAGCAGCCAGAGCTGTCAGTCTGCAAAGAGCTGCCAGTCTGCAGGGTGCTGTCAGCCTGCATGGAGCAGTCAGAGCTGTCAGTCTGCATAAAGCAGCCAGAGCTGTCAGTCTGTATGAAGCAGTCAGAGCTGTCAGCCTGCATGGAGCAGTCAGAGCTGTCAGTCTGTATGAAGCAGCCAGAGCTGTGAGTCTGCATGAAGCAGCCAGAGCTATCAGTCTGCAAGAAGCAGCCAGAGCTGTCAGTCTGCAAAGAGCTGCCAGTCTGCAAGGAGCTGTCAGTCTGCAAGGAGCTGTCAGTCTGCATAGGGCAGCTAGATCTGCCAGTCAGCCATGATCTTCTAGATCTGCCAGTCAACCAGATTATTCTAGATCTACCAGTCAACCTGTCTCTTCCAGATCTGCCAGTCTGCATAGAGCAGCTAGATCTGCCAGTCAACCAGAATCTTCCAGATCTGCTAGTCAACCAGAATCTTCGAGATCCGCCAGCCAGCCAGGATCTACCGGAGCCTACTACCTGCCTGAGCATCATCTCAGTACTGGGCTTCCTCTCAGTACTGGGCTTTCTCTCAGTACTGGGCTTCCCCTCAGTTCCGGGCTGCCCCTCAGTCCCGAGCTGCCCCTCAGTCCCGAGCTGCCCCTCAGTCCCGAGCTGCCCCTCAGTCCCGAGTTGCCCCTCAGTCCCGAGCTGCCCCTCAGTCCCGAGCTGCCTCAGTCCCGAGCTGCCCCTCAGTCCCGAGCTGCCCCTCAGTCACGAGCTGCTCCTCAGTTCAGTGGGGTTCTGGGTGAGGACTATTAGGCCATGGTCGGCGGCGAGGGTGGATTATCCCAGGACGCGAAGGGGAGGAACTAGGACATTAATGGAGTGGGGTCCACGTCCCGAGCCGGAACCGCCACCATGGACAGATGCCCACCCGGACCCTCCCTATGGTTTTGAGGTGCGGCCGGGAGTCCGCACCTTAGGGGGGGTGTTCTGTCACGCCTTGGTCTTAGTATTTTGTGTTTCCGTTAATGATTTGGTCAGGCCAGGGTGTGACATGGGTTTATTTTATTGTATTGTCGTATTGGGGTTGTTGTAGGCATTGGGATTGTGGTTGATTAGGGGTGTGTCTAGTATAGGCTTGGCTGCCTGAGGCGGTTCTCAATCAGAGTCAGGTGATTCTTGTTGTCTCTGATGGGGAACCGTATTTAGGTAGCCTGGGTTTCACTTTGTATTTCGTGGGTGATTGTTCCTGTCTCTGTGTAGTTTCACCAGATAGGCTGTAATTAGGTTTCACGTTCTGTTTGTTGTTTTGCATTTGTAGAAGTTATTTCATGTATCGCGATTATCTCATTAAAGACATGAGTAACCACCACGCTGCATTTCGGTCCGACTCTCTTTCAACAAACGAAGAACGCCGTTACATTATCTCGTTCTTGGTATCACTTAGAACCAAAACATCACCTCATCCAATGGCATATATCAATTGTCAATTCTAGACACTCCCATCAAAAATACAACCCCTCATGGACAAGCTCACGGAGAGAAGAGTGAGCCTCTAGATCAAGATAAGGGCAACCTCAGAGGGAACATACAATGGTTCCAGACACTGCCATCCTCCTCTCCCCAATGGGAAAAGTAGGGAGTGACTGGCACACAGACATTGTGGAGCCAAGAGATAATTGGTTCCCCTCAATCATCCCTTCACATGGTTTAAAAGATACGTTTACATATAAAGACAAGCCTGACCTCTCCCCTCTCTGGGGCCCAAGTAACTTTTTCCACATAAGCATACTTTTGAAAATTGATAAAACATCTTATTTATCAATGTTACCTAACTAATTCTGATTCTGCTACCACATTCCCCTCTCAGGGACATTGTCCCTTCTGGAGAATCAGAACAGTAATTACATACTCAATATTTTACCTCTTGAAACTAGGGGGCACTATTTTTATTTTTGGAAAAATAACGTTCCCAAAGTAAACGGCCTATTTCTCAGGACCAGATGCTAGAATATGCATATAATTGACAGCTTAGGATAGAAAACACTCTAACGTTTCCAAAACTGTCACAATATTGTCTGTGAGTATAACAGAACTGATATTGCAGGCAAAACCCTGAGAAAAATCCAATCAGGAAGTGCATCTTATTTTGAAACCGTTGTGTTCCTATGCATCCCTATTGGCCATTGAAAGGGATATCAACCAGAGTCCATTTCTACCTATTCCCAAAGATGTCTACAGTCTTTAGATGTAGTTTCATGCCTTTATGTTGAAGAATGAGCGTAAACGACTACATTGCGTAAGTGGCCAGCTGAGGGCTCTCAAGGGGATTCTTGCGTAAAAGACAGAGGTAGTCATTTTTCCTCTCGCTCCCACTGAAAAGCCAATTGTCCCAGTTGATATATTATCGAATAGATATTTGAAAAACACCTTGAGGATTGATTATAAAAAAAGTTTGACCTGTTTCTGTCGATATTATGGATGTAATTGGATTTTTTTTCCCGCCGTTGTCGTGACCCCTGGTTTCGAGGTCCTGGATGGCAGGGAACTCGGCACCAGTGAGTCATTTGTATGTTCGTTCATTGATCAATTCAGTTATTACACTTTTTTCAGTTGGCATTGTCAAGACATCAGAATCCCAGCACAAACCAGAATAGTCCCAGGTGTGGATTAAATAATATTTGGTTAGTACCTGACGTCAATATCCTAAAAAAAGACTTGGTTACGCCATCGTGGGGTGTTTTCACAGCAGACTAAGGAAGAACAAAGGGTTTGGTATGTGATCTGTGTTCCAGTATTTGTTATCCTTTGACGGTTGACTTCTTATCAAAGCCGTCTTTGTTACTGATATGATCTAAGAGCTCTGGATGTGTTGATGTCTGCGACTGCACTCGGCAACACTTATTTGGATTAGTCCATCTGTAGGTGGTCTACAGACTATCAGTAACATTTTAACTAACCCTAGCCCTAACCATAACCATAACCTTTACTCTAACCCTAAACTTAACCTCTGCCCTAACCAGAAATGTAACCCTTACCATAAACCCTTATTCTAAACCTAACCATAATCTTAGGATGCAGTTGTTTATCAACAGATAGTTTGTTGATAGTATGAGCGTCTGTATAGCGTCTACAGACGGACAATCCCGACTTTTCTTAACCAGATGAGTAAGTCCAGAATTTCATGTCATTCCCCCAAGACATGCTAACCTCTCACCATTACAATAAGGTTAGCATTTTGAAGGGTTTGTGATATTTGTGTGTCTAACTTTCTCACTAGTCATTATTCACGATTCATTCAGGACTATATGTAATCATGGTAGCATCCACATTAATGTAGAAGTGTTTAGAAACATGTTGTATTCTTGTTTACAATAAAAGTGACTCCAAAATGACACCGTAGATGATTTACAGAACCATTGATTTCTATTGGGCACAACATAATATGAAGCGCAACCAAAACAAACTGCAAATGCATCCAACAAGTTTGTAGAGTCACAAGTTTGATGTAATAATTGTGTGCCAATACTAAAGTTTGGACTACTTTAAAACACATATAAGTGAATTTATCCAAATACGGTTGGTCCCCTAAAATGGGGAAGTATGTAAATAAAGTATTGTAATTTCTAAATGGCTCATCCGATATGGATGAAAATTCCCTCAAATGAAAGCTGACAGTCTGCACTTTACCTCATAGTATCATTTAAAATCCAAAGTGCTGGAGTACAGAGCCAAAACAACAAATGTGTCACTGTTTGGAACTCACTGTATATTACCAGTGCAACGTTTTGTCCGGTTGACAGGCAGCATTTTACACATACTAATAAACCATGTGCGATTGACCAGTGTTGTATTGAGCAGCTTGCTGACCTATGGTGCAGTGGGCAGCTGTAGCCTATCACAGTGTCGCGGGCGGTAGCTATGAACTTTTCCCTCCTATGATGTCAGGTTACACAATAATTAACTCATATTGGTAGCCATCTAGATGTCACCGTGATATAGTCTACTAGTCAATGGGGAGAGCATGAATGGCAACCACACCAGGGCACAGTGACCTCCTCAACCCTGTGGGATTAGTTCGGTCGGCTCTCAGCTGGGCGACATATGTCATCGGTCATTGTTTTGCAGGCCAGGAGTGTCGGTATACCCTCTCCCCGCTAACCATTTTGATTAATTTAAACAACAATATAACAGTATTAGTTAACCTGTTCACTTTACAAGTGGCATGCAAACATTTGGTGGCACAGAAAAAAAATAGTCTGGTCAAATAATCTGCAGAATTGTGTAGCAATGTTTTGTTAGTTAGCAAGTGGTTTGAAGAAGGTGTGTCTTGTTGTTTTATTTGTATTTGTTCAATGCCTCAATTGATTTCACAGACTATATTGGATATATGCTGTAGGTTGGAATCAACCCAAGATGATGAACCCTGAAGATGGAACAAAGTGCATGACAAGGTGGCCCAAAGGAAGCCAGCTTTTCTCAACCCCTCCATTTGCCCCATTCTTCCAAGAGCTCAGAGTTTGAATTAAGACCTCTAGTGAGGTAAGTACACACACACATATACACACATACGACACCAGCTTGACATCTGCCTTGTCACCTGTCTTTTTACCCTCAGAGTAACAGCCCTTGTACTCTCTGTCTCTCAATCTATTCTTTCTTTTTCTATGCTTGTCCTAATTAAAGGTGAGAAGAGATAGCAAATCAGAACTGAGGTTGATTATTACAGAGCCCTATGAGAAACATCTGATGCTGCGCTGACTTTCCTGCTCAAACTGTCTCGTTGTGTGTTTCATCGCCTCTGAACCCCCTTACCCTGAATAGTTGCCCCTGATCATAGATCTAGGATTGTACCCAATCCCGATGTTAACTTCTAGGTCTCTCTGTCTGTCTTCCCCACACCACCCACACAGAGGCACACAATATAGTTTTTAGATTAGATTAGTGTTGTAATGATGCTCTTATTTGGTTAATGTTGTTACCAATTTTAATAAATTATTTTATTTTAATTGTTTTATTTGTTTTATTTCACCTTTATTTAACCAGGTAGGCTAGTTGAGAACAAGTTCTCATTCGCAACTGCGAACTGGCCAAGAATAAAGTAAAGCAGTTCGACACATACAACAACACAGAGTTACACATGGAATAAACAAACATACAATCAATAATACAGTAGAAAAATCTATATACAGCATGTGCAAATGAGGTAGGATAAGAGAGGTAAGGCAATACATAGGCCATGGTGGCGAAGTAATTACGATATAGTAATCAAACCCTGGAATGGTAGGATGTGCAGAAGAGGAATGTGCAAGTAGAGATACTGGGGTGCAAAGGAGCAAGATAAATAATTAAATACAGTATGGGGATGAGGTAGTTGGATGGGCTATTTACAGATGAGCTATGTACGGGTGCAGTGATCTATGAGCTGCTCAGACAGCTGGTGCTTAAAGCTAGTGAGGGAGGTAAGAGTCTCCAACTTCAGAGATTTTTGCAGTTTGTTCCAGTCATTGTCAGCAGAGAACTGGAAGGAGAGGCGGCCAAAGGAAAAATTTGCATTGGGGGTGACCAATGCTGGAGCGTGTGCTACGGGTGGGTGCTGCTATCCAATTTGTTGAGTAGGGTATTGGAGGCTATTTTGTAAATGACCGCCAAAGTCGAGGATCGGTAGGATGGTCAGTATTACAAGGGTATGTTTGGCAGCATGATTGAAGGATGCTTTGATGCGAAATTGGTAGCCGATTCTAGATTTCATTTTGGATTGGAGATGTTTAATGTGAGTCTGGAAGGAGAGTTTACAGTCTAACCAGACACCTAGGTATTTGTAGTTGTCCACATATTCTAAGTTCAGAGTAGTGATGCTGGACTGGCGGGCAGGTGCGAGCAGCGATCGGTTGAAGAGCATGCATTTAGTTTTACTTGCATTTAAGAGCAGTTGGAGGCCACGGAAGGAGAGTTGTATGGCACTGAAGCTCATCTGGAGGTTAGTTAACACAGTGTCCAAAGAAGGGCCAGAGGTATATAGAATGGTGTCGTCTGCGTAGAGGTGGATCAAAGAATCATCAGCAGCGAGAGCAACATCATTGATGTATACAGAGAAGAGAGTAGGCCCGAGAATTGAACCCTGTGGCACCCCCATAGAGACTGCCAGAGGTCCGGACAACAGGCCCTCCGATTTGACATACTGAACTCTATCGGAGAAGTAGTTGGTGAACCAGGCGAGGCAATCATCATACATAGATACACAATTGGTGAAATCAGGGTGACAAAAAAATGGTTGAGGTGTGTTTAAAGCCCTCCCTCAAGACTGTAGGAGATGAACAATGAAATATGTAAGCGGAACAAAAAATTATATCTGAAAGGACTAATCTCGTTTATCCCATTTTTAAAGTGTGTTGACAACATATTTCACTTCACAAACACCCAGTAACATAATACAGCCAGTCTAATATTTTAATGAATTTTGACCTATGAAACATACCTTCAGATATTCATGAATTTAGAAAAGCCCTTTCTGCGATTACTGTCCAAACTTATCATAACCATTGGCTTTTTGTTGTTGTTGCCATTGTAAACAAATGTCCTGTTCGGCTTGAAATTGATCTTCTGATATTCATATCTCATTCCTATCATAGAAATAAAGTGGTATTTATGCTGTATGTGAACAAGACGTAACAGATGCAGTTGGCACACAATAATAATTATTGAAATGTAACTTAAGGGAAGTGAATGTCTTTTCAGGTAATGGATTGCATTTAATTGAATTTCTTCATTAATCCGGTACAGAAAACGAACCCAGCATTTTCTTCATTCAAAGTATGAGTAATAGTGAATTACAAAACAGTATAAATACACCATTCAGTTACAATAAGTAGTAGTGCAGTAAGTAGAAGGAATAACTATCAAGATTCTTAGAATCCTGTTGATAATTGGTAGAACAGCTATCTTTTTTTTTACATTATCCTCAAGCTGTTCAATATTCTCATGTTCTCCATAGCAATTCACCTTTCCCTGTACATTTTGGGGTAATAAATAATAATAAATAGTATACAGTTCTAATAATTAATATGATTACATTGTTGGTAAGTTTCCCTGTCACAGTGGTGATCAGTTATATCAGTATTAGTCAAGCAGTTGTGACAACATAACAAGACAGATGAGTAGACTTGTCTTGTAGCTTATTCCACTGGAGGCGGCAGCATTGTTTATTGCTGATACAATAACAGATGTTGTTGAAGCAGCTGTGTTTGGTGTAGGACCAGCCGTTGTTGTTGTTGTGGGGGTGGCTGTGGTTGTTGTGGTGGCTGTGGTAGTTGCGGCAACTGTGGTGGCTGCAGAAGTTGTAGTTCCTGTAACACCACAGAAGTTATCTCGTAAAAATTTACCCAATATAGAGTGCCATAAGTCAATGTTTAGAGTGACGACAATGACAAGGTCAGCAGTGATGGCTTGACTTACTTGCAGTAATGGAGGTTGTGTCAACGTCGAGGAAGGTGTTCCCGTGAGACAGAGAGTCATTCAATCCCTGCTCCACACTCGTTACATTGGGAACCACTGTCTGGTTCTTGAAAATAAGGGTCATGTTGACAATAATTGACCCTCTCCTGTAAACAATGAGATATAGAAAGATTTCGTTTTCATTTCGAGGTCAGATCTTTTTAAAACATTTTTTTTTAACCTTTATTCAACTAGGCAAGTCAGTTAAGAACAAATTCTTATTTCCAATGACGGCCTAAAACCGTTGTTTCCAAGAAAGTATTAAGAAAACAAGACAATGTATAGTAATTATTTGTATTTGTTTTCTTTATATATTATTCAAACTTATATCACTGTTATTTCGAGATAATTCTATTTGAATGGAGAGATTCATAGACTTACAAAAAACAATTATTGTTACTTACGTGAACTGAATAATCCTACACCTTACGTATGTTAAAGGGTAAATTCTTTTGTAACCATGATTCACCTGTATAAAAAAGAAACAAATTAGCATCAATAATATCAACAGTGAAGTCAGTGACACAATGTTCGTGACACAATGTTGTTAAAAGATGAGCTGATTACCTCTGTGGTAACATTTTCTGCCAGTTCCTGATATGCTGTTGTGGAAGAGTCAGAATACTCATTGAGGAATGCACGGATCATTCTGAATCCTAATCCCACTGACCCCTCATTCGCTGTCGGTGCCGCTGTTGACTTAGTTGTGGTAGCGGTGGCTGTGGTGGTTGTGGCAGCAGGTATAGTTGTTACGGCAGCAACTGTGGTTGTAGAGGAAGCAGCTGTGGTTGTAGAGGAAGCAGCTGTGGTTGTAGAGGAAGCAGCTGTGGTTGTAGAAGAAGCAGCTGTGGTTGTAGAGGAAGCAGCTGTGGTTGTAGAGGAGGCAGCTGTGGTTGTAGAGGAAGCAGCTGTAGTTGTTGGGGCAGAAGATGTGGCTGTTGTTTTGTCAGCTGTGATTGTAGTTGGAGATGCTGTGGTTGTCGTGGCAGCAACTATGGTTGTTGTGGCAGCTGCTATGGTTGTGTTGGCTGCTGCGTTGGTTGCAGTTTGAGCAGCTGTGGTAATAGTGGCAGCAGGTATAGTTGTTGTGGCAGAATGTGTGGTTGCAGAGGAAGCTACTGTGGTTGTAGTTGGATAAGTTGTTGATGTGGCAGTAGCTGTGTTTGTAGTTAGAGAATCTGTGGTTATTGTGGTGGCAGCTGTAGTTGTGGGAGCAGCTCTTGTGGTTGAAGTGGCAGCAGCTGTGGTTGTAGAGGAAGCAGCTGTAGTTGTAGTTGGTGAAGCTGTGGTTTTTGCAACGCCAACAGTGTTTGTAGTTGGAGCATCTGTGGACGTAGTTGAGGTTGTAGTTGGAGCAGCTGTGGATGTTGAATGAGCAACTGTGGTAGTTGTGATGCCAGCTGTGGGGACCGTGATAGCACCTGTGGTTGTTGTGGCAGCAGCTGTGGTTGTCATGACAAGAGCTGTGGTTGTAGTAGGAGCAGTAGTGGTTGTGGTGGTAGCTCCTGTGATAGTGTTGGTTGCTGCTGTTGTTATAGTCGAAGCAGCTGTGGTTGTTGTGACCGGAATTGTGGTAGTCGTCATGCCAGCTGTGGTGGTCATGGGGGCAGCTGTGGTTGGAGTTGCAACAGTAGCTGTGGTTGTAGTTGGAGCAGCTGTGGATGTTGAATGAGCAACTGTGGTAGTTGTGATGCCTGCTGTGGTGACCGTGATAGCACCTGTGGTTGTTGTGGCAGCAGCTGTGGTTGTTGTGGGAGAAACTGTGGATGTTGTGACTCCATTTGTGGTTGTAGTTGGAGCATCTGTGGTTGTCATGACAGGAGCTATGGATGTAGTAGGAGCAGTAGGGGTTGTGGTGGAAGCTCCTGTGATTGTGGTGGTTGCTGCTGTTGTTGTAGTCGAAGAAGCTGTGGTTGTTGTGACCGGAATTGTGGTAGTCGTCATGCCAGCTGCGGTGGTTGTGGGGGCAGCTGTGGTTGTGGTTGCAGCACCTGTGGTTGTTGTGAAAGCAGCTGTGGTTGTTGTGGGAAAAACTGTGGTTGTTGTGACTCCATTTGTTGTGGTTGTTGGAGCATCTGTGGTTGTCGTGGCAGCAGCTGTGGTTGTAGTTGGAGCAGCTGTGGTTGTTGAATGAGAATCTGTGGTAGTTGTGATGCCTGCTGTGGTGACCGTAGCAGGACCTGTGGTTGTAGTGGCAGCACCTGTGGTTGTTGTGGGGAAACTGTGGTTGTTGTGATGCCTGCCGTGGTAACCGTGGCGGCACCTGTGGTTGTGGTGGCAGCACCTGTGGTTGTTGTGGCAGCAGCTGTGGATGTTGTGACTCCATTTGTGGTTGTAGTTTGAGCATCTGTGGTTGTCATGACAGGAGCTATGGATGGAGTAGGAGCAGTAGAGGTTGTGGTGGCAGCTCCTGTGATTGTGGTGGTTGCTGCTGTTGTTGTAGTCGAGAGAAGCTGTGGTTGTTGTGACCTGGAATTGTGGTAGTCGTCATGCCAGCTGTGGTGGTCGTGGGGCTGTGGTTGTAGGGGCAGCTGTGATGGTTGTGGTTGCAGCACCTGTGGTTGTTGTGAAATCAGCTGTTGGTTGTTGTGGGAAAAACTGTGGTTGTTGTGACTCCATTTGTTGTTGTAGTTGGAGCATCTGTGGTTGTCGTGGCTGCAGCTGTGGTTGGTGTTGCAGCAGTAGCTGTGGTTGTAGTTGGAGCAGCTGTGGTTGTTGAATGAGAATCTGTGGTAGTTGTGATGCCTGCTGTGGTGACCGTAGCAGGACCTGTGGTTGTCGTGGCAGCACCTGTGGTTGTTGTGGGCGAAACTGTGGTTGTGACTCCATTTGTTGTGGTCGTTGGAGCATCTGTGGTTGTGGTGGCAGCACCTGTGGTTGTTGTGGCAGCAGCTGTGGATGTTGTGACTCCATTTGTGGTTGTAGTTTGAGCATCTGTGGTTGTCATGACAGGAGCTATGGATGGAGTAGGAGCAGTAGGGGTTGTGGTGGCAGCTCCTGTGATTGTGGTGGTTGCTGCTGTTGTTGTAGTCGAAGAAGCTGTGGTTGTTGTGACCGGAATTGTGGTAGTCGTCATGCCAGCTGTGGTGGTCGTGGGGGCAGCTGTGGATGTGGTTGCAGCACCTGTGGTTGTTGTGAAATCAGCTGTGGTTGTTGTGGGAAAAACTGTGGTTGTTGTGACTCCATTTGTTGTTGTAGTTGGAGCATCTGTGGTTGTCGTGGCTGCAGCTGTGGTTGGTGTTGCAGCAGTAGCTGTGGTTGTAGTTGGAGCAGCTGTGGTTGTTGAATGAGAATCTGTGGTAGTTGTGATGCCTGCTGTGGTGACCGTAGCAGGACCTGTGGTTGTCGTGGCAGCACCTGTGGTTGTTGTGGGCGAAACTGTGGTTGTGACTCCATTTGTTGTGGTCGTTGGAGCATCTGTGGTTGTTGTGGCAGCAGCTGTGATTGTTGTGGGAGAAACTGTGGATGTTGTGACTCCATTTGTGGTTGTAGTTGGAGCATCTGTGGTTGTCATGACAGAAGCTATGGATGTAGTAGGAGCAGTAGGGGTTGTGGTGGCAGCTCCTGTGATTGTGGTGGTTGCTGCTGTTGTTGTCGTCGAAGAAGCTGTGGTTGTTGTGATCGGAATTGTGGAAGTTGTCATGCCAGCTGTGGTGGTCATGGGGGCAGCTGTGGTTGTGGTTGCAGCACCTGTGGTTGTTGTGAAAGCAGCTGTGGTTGTTGTGGGAAAAACTGTGGTTGTTGTGACTCCATTTGTTGTGGTTGTTGGAGCATCTGTGGTTGTCGTGGCAGCAGCTGTGGTTGTAGTTGGAGCAGCTGTGGTTGTTGAATGAGAATCTGTGGTAGTTGTGATGCCTGCTGTGGTGACCGTAGCAGGACCTGTGGTTGTAGTGGCAGCACCTGTGGTTGTTGTGGGGAAACTGTGGTTGTTGTGATGCCTGCCGTGGTAACCGTGGCGGCACCTGTGGTTGTGGTGGCAGCACCTGTGGTTGTTGTGGCAGCAGCTGTGGATGTTGTGACTCCATTTGTGGTTGTAGTTGGAGCATCTGTGGTTGTCATGACAGGAGCTATGGATGGAGTAGGAGCAGTAGGGGTTGTGGTGGCAGCTCCTGTGATTGTGGTGGTTGCTGCTGTTGTTGTAGTCGAAGAAGCTGTGGTTGTAGTCGAAGAAGCTGTGGTTGTTGTGACCGGAATTGTGGTAGTCGTCATGCCAGCTGTGGTGGTCGTGGGGGCAGCTGTGGTTGTGGTTGCAGCACCTGTGGTTGTTGTGAAAGCAGCTGTTGTTGTTGTGGGAAAAACTGTGGTTGTTGTGACTCCATTTGTTGTTGTAGTTGGAGCATCTGTGGTTGTCGTGGCTGCAGCTGTGGTTGGTGTTGCAGCAGTAGCTGTGGTTGTAGTTGGAGCAGCTGTGGTTGTTGAATGAGAATCTGTGGTAGTTGTGATGCCTGCTGTGGTGACCGTAGCAGGACCTGTGGTTGTCGTGGCAGCACCTGTGGTTGTTGTGGGCGAAACTGTGGTTGTTGTGACTCCATTTGTGGTTGTAGTTGGAGCATCTGTGGTTGTCATGACAGGAGCTATGGATGGAGTAGGAGCAGTAGGGGTTGTGGTGGCAGCTCCTGTGATTGTGGTGGTTGCTGCTGTTGTTGTAGTCGAAGAAGCTGTGGTTGTTGTGACCGGAATTGTGGTAGTCGTCATGCCAGCTGTGGTGGTCGTGGGGGCAGCTGTGGTTGTGGTTGCAGCACCTGTGGTTGTTGTGAAAGCAGCTGTGGTTGTTGTGGGAAAAACTGTGGTTGTTGTGACTCCATTTGTTGTAGTTGGAGCATCTGTGGTTGGTGTGGCTGCAGCTGTGGTTGGTGTTGCAGCAGTAGCTGTGGTTGTAGTTGGAGCAGCTGTGGTTGTTGAATGAGCAACTGTGGTAGTTGTGATGCCTGCTGTGGTGACCGTGGCGGCACCTGTGGTTGTGGTGGCAGCACCTGTGGTTGTTGTGGCAGCAGCTGTGGATGTTGTGACTCCATTTGTGGTTGTAGTTGGAGCATCTGTGGTTGTCATGACAGGAGCTATGGATGGAGTAGGAGCAGTAGGGGTTGTGGTGGCAGCTCCTGTGATTGTGGTGGTTGCTGCTGTTGTTGTAGTCGAAGAAGCTGTGGTTGTTGTGACCGGAATTGTGGTAGTCGTCATGCCAGCTGTGGTGGTCGTGGGGGCAGCTGTGGTTGTGGTTGCAGCACCTGTGGTTGTTGTGAAAGCAGCTGTGGTTGTTGTGGGAAAAACTGTGGTTGTTGTGACTCCATTTGTTGTGGTTGTTGGAGCATCTGTGGTTGTCGTGGCAGCAGCTGTGGTTGTAGTTGGAGCAGCTGTGGTTGTTGAATGAGAATCTGAGGTAGTTGTGATGCCTGCTGTGGTGACCGTAGCAGGACCTGTGGTTGTAGTGGCAGCACCTGTGGTTGTTGTGGGGGAAACTGTGGTTGTTGTGATGCCTGCCGTGGTAACCGTGGCGGCACCTGTGGTTGTGGTGGCAGCACCTGTGGTTGTTGTGGCAGCAGCTGTGGATGTTGTGACTCCATTTGTGGTTGTAGTTGGAGCATCTGTGGTTGTCATGACAGGAGCTATGGATGGAGTAGGAGCAGTAGGGGTTGTGGTGGCAGCTCCTGTGATTGTGGTGGTTGTTGTGGTGGTTGCTGCTGTTGTTGTAGTCGAAGAAGCTGTGGTTGTTGTGACCGGAATTGTGGTAGTCGTCATGCCAGCTGTGGTGGTCGTGGGGGCAGCTGTGGTTGTGGTTGCAGCAGTAGCTGTTGTAGTTGGAGCACCTGTGGTTGTTGTTGTAGCAACTGTGTTTGTGGTGGCTGCTGCAGCAGTTGTAGGTGTCGTTGTGATGGCAGGAACTATGGTGGTCATCATGGGCGTAGTTGAGGTTGTAGTTGGAGCGGCTGTGGTTGTTGAATGAGCATCTGTGGTAGTTGTGATGCCTGCTGTGGTGACTGTAGCATCACCTGTGGTTGTTGTGGGAGAAACTGTGGTTGTTGTGACTCCATTTGTTGTTGTAGTTGGAGCATCTGTGGTTGTCATGACAGGAGCTGTGGTTGTAGTAGGAGCAGTAGGGATTGTGGTGGCAGCTCCTGTGATTGTGTTGGTTGCTGCTGTTGTTATCGTCGAAGCAGCTGTGGTTGTTGTGGCCGGAATTGTGGTAGTCGTCATGCCAGCTGTGGTGGTCGTGGGGGCAGCTGTGGTTGTGGTTGCAGCACCTGTGGTTGTTGTGAAAGCAGCTGTTGTTGTTGTGGGAAAAACTGTGGTTGTTGTGACTCCATTTGTTGTAGTTGGAGCATCTGTGGTTGTCGTGGCTGCAGCTGTGGTTGGTGTTGCAGCAGTAGCTGTGGTTTTAGTTGGAGCAGCTGTGGTTGTTGAATGAGAATCTGTGGTAGTTGTGATGCCTGCTGTGGTGACCGTAGCAGGACCTGTGGTTGTCGTGGCAGCACCTGTGGTTGTTGTGGGAGAAACTGTGGTTGTGACTCCATTTGTTGTGGTAGTTGGAGCATCTGTGGTTGTTGTGGCAGCAGCTGTGATTGTTGTGGGAGAAACTGTGGATGTTGTGACTCCATTTGTGGTTGTAGTTGGAGCATCTGTGGTTGTCATGACAAGAGCTGTGGTTGTAGTAGGAGCAGTAGTGGTTGTGGTGGTAGCTCCTGTGATTGTGTTGGTTGCTGCTGTTGTTATCGTCGAAGCAGCTGTGGTTGTTGTGGCCGGAATTGTGGTAGTCGTCATGCCAGCTGTGGTGGTCGTGGGGGCAGCTGTGGTTGGAGTTGCAACAGTAGCTGTGGTTGTAGTTGGAGCAGCTGTGGATGTTGAATGAGCAACTGTGGTAGTTGTGATGCCTGCTGTGGTGACCGTGGCGGCACCTGTGGTTGTGGTGGCAGCACCTGTGGTTGTTGTGGCAGCAGCTGTGGTTGTTGTGGGAAAAACTGTGGTTGTTGTGACTCCATTTGTTGTTGTAGTTGGAGCATCTGTGGTTGTCGTGGCTGCAGCTGTGGTTGGTGTTGTAGCTGTGGTTGTAGTTGGAGCAGCTGTGGTTGTTGAATGAGAATCTGTGGTTGTTGTGATGCCTGCTGTGGTGACCGTAGCAGGACCTGTGGTTGTCGTGGCAGCACCTGTGGTTGTTGTGGGCGAAACTGTGGTTGTGACTCCATTTGTTGTGGTAGTTGGAGCATCTGTGGTTGTTGTGGCAGCAGCTGTGATTGTTGTGGGAGAAACTGTGGATGTTGTGACTCCATTTGTGGTTGTAGTTGGAGCATCTGTGGTTGTCATGACAAGAGCTGTGGTTGTAGTAGGAGCAGTAGTGGTTGTGGTGGTAGCTCCTGTGATTGTGTTGGTTGCTGCTGTTGTTATCGTCGAAGCAGCTGTGGTTGTTGTGGCCGGAATTGTGGTAGTCGTCATGCCAGCTGTGGTGGTCGTGGGGGCAGCTGTGGTTGGAGTTGCAACAGTAGCTGTGGTTGTAGTTGGAGCAGCTGTGGATGTTGAATGAGCAACTGTGGTAGTTGTGATGCCTGCTGTGGTGACCGTGGCGGCACCTGTGGTTGTGGTGGCAGCACCTGTGGTTGTTGTGGCAGCAGCTGTGGTTGTTGTGGGAAAAACTGTGGTTGTTGTGACTCCATTTGTTGTTGTAGTTGGAGCATCTGTGGTTGTCGTGGCTGCAGCTGTGGTTGGTGTTGTAGCTGTGGTTGTAGTTGGAGCAGCTGTGGTTGTTGAATGAGAATCTGTGGTAGTTGTGATGCCTGCTGTGGTGACCGTAGCAGGACCTGTGGTTGTCGTGGCAGCACCTGTGGTTGTTGTGGGCGAAACTGTGGTTGTGACTCCATTTGTTGTGGTCGTTGGAGCATCTGTGGTTGTTGTGGCAGCAGCTGTGATTGTTGTGGGAGAAACTGTGGATGTTGTGACTCCATTTGTGGTTGTAGTTGGAGCATCTGTGGTTGTCATGACAGAAGCTATGGATGTAGTAGGAGCAGTAGGGGTTGTGGTGGCAGCTCCTGTGATTGTGGTGGTTGCTGCTGTTGTTGTCGTCGAAGAAGCTGTGGTTGTTGTGACCGGAATTGTGGAAGTTGTCATGCCAGCTGTGGTGGTCATGGGGGCAGCTGTGGTTGTGGTTGCAGCACCTGTGGTTGTTGTGAAAGCAGCTGTGGTTGTTGTGGGAAAAACTGTGGTTGTTGTGACTCCATTTGTTGTGGTTGTTGGAGCATCTGTGGTTGTCGTGGCAGCAGCTGTGGTTGTAGTTGGAGCAGCTGTGGTTGTTGAATGAGAATCTGTGGTAGTTGTGATGCCTGCTGTGGTGACCGTAGCAGGACCTGTGGTTGTAGTGGCAGCACCTGTGGTTGTTGTGGGGGAAACTGTGGTTGTTGTGATGCCTGCCGTGGTAACCGTGGCGGCACCTGTGGTTGTGGTGGCAGCACCTGTGGTTGTTGTGGCAGCAGCTGTGGATGTTGTGACTCCATTTGTGGTTGTAGTTGGAGCATCTGTGGTTGTCATGACAGGAGCTATGGATGGAGTAGGAGCAGTAGGGGTTGTGGTGGCAGCTCCTGTGATTGTGGTGGTTGCTGCTGTTGTTGTAGTCAAAGAAGCTGTGGTTGTAGTCGAAGAAGCTGTGGTTGTTGTGACCGGAATTGTGGTAGTCGTCATGCCAGCTGTGGTGGTCGTGGGGGCAGCTGTGGTTGTGGTTGCAGCACCTGTGGTTGTTGTGAAAGCAGCTGTTGTTGTTGTGGGAAAAACTGTGGTTGTTGTGACTCCATTTGTTGTTGTAGTTGGAGCATCTGTGGTTGTCGTGGCTGCAGCTGTGGTTGGTGTTGCAGCAGCAGCTGTGGTTGTTGAATGAGAATCTGAGGTAGTTGTGATGCCTGCTGTGGTGACCGTAGCAGGACCTGTGGTTGTAGTGGCAGCACCTGTGGTTGTTGTGGGGAAACTGTGGTTGTTGTGATGCCTGCCGTGGTAACCGTGGCGGCACCTGTGGTTGTGGTGGCAGCACCTGTGGTTGTTGTGGCAGCAGCTGTGGATGTTATGACTCCATTTGTGGTTGTAGTTGGAGCATCTGTGGTTGTCATGACAGGAGCTATGGATGGAGTAGGAGCAGTAGGGGTTGTGGTGGCAGCTCCTGTGATTGTGGTGGTTGCTGCTGTTGTTGTAGTCGAAGAAGCTGTGGTTGTTGTGACCGGAATTGTGGTAGTCGTCATGCCAGCTGTGGTGGTCGTGGGGGCAGCTGTGGTTGTGGTTGCAGCACCTGTGGTTGTTGTGAAAGCAGCTGTGGTTGTTGTGGGAAAAACTGTGGTTGTTGTGACTCCATTTGTTGTAGTTGGAGCATCTGTGGTTGTCGTGGCTGCAGCTGTGGTTGGTGTTGCAGCAGTAGCTGTGGTTTTAGTTGGAGCAGCTGTGGTTGTTGAATGAGAATCTGTGGTAGTTGTGATGCCTGCTGTGGTGACCGTAGCAGGACCTGTGGTTGTCGTGGCAGCACCTGTGGTTGTTGTGGGAGAAACTGTGGTTGTGACTCCATTTGTTGTGGTAGTTGGAGCATCTGTGGTTGTTGTGGCAGCAGCTGTGATTGTTGTGGGAGAAACTGTGGATGTTGTGACTCCATTTGTGGTTGTAGTTGGAGCATCTGTGGTTGTCATGACAAGAGCTGTGGTTGTAGTAGGAGCAGTAGTGGTTGTGGTGGTAGCTCCTGTGATTGTGTTGGTTGCTGCTGTTGTTATCGTTGAAGCAGCTGTGGTTGTTGTGGCCGGAATTGTGGTAGTCGTCATGCCAGCTGTGGTGGTCGTGGGGGCAGCTGTGGTTGGAGTTGCAACAGTAGCTGTGGTTGTAGTTGGAGCAGCTGTGGATGTTGAATGAGCAACTGTGGTAGTTGTGATGCCTGCTGTGGTGACCGTGGCGGCACCTGTGGTTGTGGTGGCAGCACCTGTGGTTGTTGTGGCAGCAGCTGTGGTTGTTGTGGGAAAAACTGTGGTTGTTGTGACTCCATTTGTTGTTGTAGTTGGAGCATCTGTGGTTGTCGTGGCTGCAGCTGTGGTTGGTGTTGTAGCTGTGGTTGTAGTTGGAGCAGCTGTGGTTGTTGAATGAGAATCTGTGGTAGTTGTGATGCCTGCTGTGGTGACCGTAGCAGGACCTGTGGTTGTCGTGGCAGCACCTGTGGTTGTTGTGGGCGAAACTGTGGTTGTTGTGACTCCATTTGTGGTTGTAGTTGGAGCATCTGTGGTTGTCATGACAGGAGCTATGGATGGAGTAGGAGCAGTAGGGGTTGTGGTGGCAGCTCCTGTGATTGTGGTGGTTGCTGCTGTTGTTGTAGTCGAAGAAGCTGTGGTTGTTGTGACCGGAATTGTGGCTCGTCATGCCAGCTGTGGTGGTGTGGGGGCAGCTGTGGTTGTGGTTGCAGCACCTGTGGTTGTTGTGAAAGCAGCTGTGGTTGTTGTGGGAAAACTGTGGTTGTTGTGACTCCATTTGTTGTAGTTGGAGCATCTGTGGTTGTGGCTGCAGCTGTGGTTGGTGTTGCAGCAGTAGCTGTGGTTGTAGTTGGAGCAGCTGTGGTTGTTGAATGAGCAACTGTGGTAGTTGTGATGCCTGCTGTGGTGACCGTGGCGGCACCTGTGGTTGTGGTGGCAGCACCTGTGGTTGTTGTGGCAACAGCTGTGGTTGTTGTGACTCCATTTGTGGTTGTAGT
Organism: Oncorhynchus keta; assembly: GCF_023373465.1. Lineage (NCBI taxonomy): Eukaryota > Metazoa > Chordata > Actinopteri > Salmoniformes > Salmonidae > Oncorhynchus > Oncorhynchus keta. The sequence goes on along the minus strand of NC_068436.1, from coordinate 5,699,221 downwards.
TGGAGCATCTGTGGTTGTCATGACAGGAGCTATGGATGGAGTAGGAGCAGTAGGGATTGTGGTGGCAGCTCCTGTGATTGTGGTGGTTGCTGCTGTTGTTGTAGTCGAAGAAGCTGTGGTTGTTGTGACCGGAATTGTGGTAGTCGTCATGCCAGCTGCGGTGGTTGTGGGGGCAGCTGTGGTTGTGGTTGCAGCACCTGTGGTTGTTGTGAAAGCAGCTGTGGTTGTTGTGGGAAAAACTGTGGTTGTTGTGACTCCATTTGTTGTAGTTGGAGCATCTGTGGTTGTCGTGGCTGCAGCTGTGGTTGGTGTTGCAGCAGTAGCTGTGGTTGTAGTTGGAGCAGCTGTGGTTGTTGAATGAGAATCTGTGGTAGTTGTGATGCCTGCTGTGGTGACCGTAGCAGGACCTGTGGTTGTCGTGGCAGCACCTGTGGTTGTTGTGGGCGAAACTGTGGTTGTGACTCCATTTGTTGTGGTAGTTGGAGCATCTGTGGTTGTTGTGGCAGCAGCTGTGATTGTTGTGGGAGAAACTGTGGATGTTGTGACTCCATTTGTGGTTGTAGTTGGAGCATCTGTGGTTGTCATGACAAGAGCTGTGGTTGTAGTAGGAGCAGTAGTGGTTGTGGTGGTAGCTCCTGTGATTGTGTTGGTTGCTGCTGTTGTTATCGTCGAAGCAGCTGTGGTTGTTGTGGCCGGAATTGTGGTAGTCGTCATGCCAGCTGTGGTGGTCGTGGGGGCAGCTGTGGTTGGAGTTGCAACAGTAGCTGTGGTTGTAGTTGGAGCAGCTGTGGATGTTGAATGAGCAACTGTGGTAGTTGTGATGCCTGCTGTGGTGACCGTGGCGGCACCTGTGGTTGTGGTGGCAGCACCTGTGGTTGTTGTGGCAGCAGCTGTGGTTGTTGTGGGAAAAACTGTGGTTGTTGTGACTCCATTTGTTGTTGTAGTTGGAGCATCTGTGGTTGTCGTGGCTGCAGCTGTGGTTGGTGTTGTAGCTGTGGTTGTAGTTGGAGCAGCTGTGGTTGTTGAATGAGAATCTGTGGTAGTTGTGATGCCTGCTGTGGTGACCGTAGCAGGACCTGTGGTTGTCGTGGCAGCACCTGTGGTTGTTGTGGGCGAAACTGTGGTTGTGACTCCATTTGTTGTGGTCGTTGGAGCATCTGTGGTTGTTGTGGCAGCAGCTGTGATTGTTGTGGGAGAAACTGTGGATGTTGTGACTCCATTTGTGGTTGTAGTTGGAGCATCTGTGGTTGTCATGACAGAAGCTATGGATGTAGTAGGAGCAGTAGGGGTTGTGGTGGCAGCTCCTGTGATTGTGGTGGTTGCTGCTGTTGTTGTCGTCGAAGAAGCTGTGGTTGTTGTGACCGGAATTGTGGAAGTTGTCATGCCAGCTGTGGTGGTCATGGGGGCAGCTGTGGTTGTGGTTGCAGCACCTGTGGTTGTTGTGAAAGCAGCTGTGGTTGTTGTGGGAAAAACTGTGGTTGTTGTGACTCCATTTGTTGTGGTTGTTGGAGCATCTGTGGTTGTCGTGGCAGCAGCTGTGGTTGTAGTTGGAGCAGCTGTGGTTGTTGAATGAGAATCTGTGGTAGTTGTGATGCCTGCTGTGGTGACCGTAGCAGGACCTGTGGTTGTAGTGGCAGCACCTGTGGTTGTTGTGGGGAAACTGTGGTTGTTGTGATGCCTGCCGTGGTAACCGTGGCTGCACCTGTGGTTGTGGTGGCAGCACCTGTGGTTGTTGTGGCAGCAGCTGTGGATGTTGTGACTCCAATTGTGGTTGTAGTTGGAGCATCTGTGGTTGTCATGACAGGAGCTATGGATGGAGTAGGAGCAGTAGGGGTTGTGGTGGCAGCTCCTGTGATTGTGGTGGTTGCTGCTGTTGTTGTAGTCAAAGAAGCTGTGGTTGTAGTCGAAGAAGCTGTGGTTGTTGTGACCGGAATTGTGGTAGTCGTCATGCCAGCTGTGGTGGTCGTGGGGGCAGCTGTGGTTGTGGTTGCAGCACCTGTGGTTGTTGTGAAAGCAGCTGTTGTTGTTGTGGGAAAAACTGTGGTTGTTGTGACTCCATTTGTTGTTGTAGTTGGAGCATCTGTGGTTGTCGTGGCTGCAGCTGTGGTTGGTGTTGCAGCAGTAGCTGTGGTTGTAGTTGGAGCAGCTGTGGTTGTTGAATGAGAATCTGTGGTAGTTGTGATGCCTGCTGTGGTGACCGTAGCAGGACCTGTGGTTGTCGTGGCAGCACCTGTGGTTGTTGTGGGCGAAACTGTGGTTGTTGTGACTCCATTTGTGGTTGTAGTTGGAGCATCTGTGGTTGTCATGACAGGAGCTATGGATGTAGTAGGAGCAGTAGGGGTTGTGGTGGAAGCTCCTGTGATTGTGGTGGTTGCTGCTGTTGTTGTAGTCGAAGAAGCTGTGGTTGTTGTGACCGGAATTGTGGTAGTCGTCATGCCAGCTGTGGTGGTGTGGGGGCAGCTGTGGTTGTGGTTGCAGCACCTGTGGTTGTTGTGGGAAAAACTGTGGTTGTTGTGACTCCATATGTTGTAGTTGGAGCATCTGTGGTTGTCGTGGCTGCAGCTGTGGTTGGTGTTGCAGCAGTAGCTGTGGTTGTAGTTGGAGCAGCTGTGGTTGTTGAATGAGCAACTGTGGTAGTTGTGATGCCTGCTGTGGTGACCGTGGCGGCACCTGTGGTTGTGGTGGCAGCACCTGTGGTTGTTGTGGCAGCAGCTGTGGATGTTGTGACTCCATTTGTGGTTGTAGTTGGAGCATCTGTGGTTGTCATGACAGGAGCTATGGATGTAGTAGGAGCAGTAGGGGTTGTGGTGGAAGCTCCTGTGATTGTGGTGGTTGCTGCTGTTGTTGTAGTCGAAGAAGCTGTGGTTGTTGTGACCGGAATTGTGGTAGTCGTCATGCCAGCTGTGGTGGTCGTGGGGGCAGCTGTGGTTGTGGTTGCAGCACCTGTGGTTGTTGTGAAAGCAGCTGTGGTTGTTGTGGGAAAAACTGTGGTTGTTGTGACTCCATTTGTTGTAGTTGGAGCATCTGTGGTTGTCGTGGCTGCAGCTGTGGTTGGTGTTGCAGCAGTAGCTGTTGTTGTAGTTGGAGCACCTGTGGTTGTTGTTGCAGCAACTGTGTTTGTGGTGGCTGCTGCAGCAGTTGTAGGTGTCGTTGTGATGGCAGGAACATGGTGGTCATCATGGGCGTAGTTGAGGTTGTAGTTGGAGCGGCTGTGGTTGTTGAATGAGCATCTGTGGTAGTTGTGATGCCTGCTGTGGTGACTGTAGCATCACCTGTGGTTGTTGTGGGAGAAACTGTGGTTGTTGTGACTCCATTTGTTGTTGTAGTTGGAGCATCTGTGGTTGTCATGACAGGAGCTGTGGTTGTAGTAGGAGCAGTAGGGATTGTGGTGGCAGCTCCTGTGATTGTGTTGGTTGCTGCTGTTGTTATCGTCAAAGCAGCTGTGGTTGTTGTGGCCGGAATTGTGGTAGTCGTCATGCCAGCTGTGGTGGTCGTGGGGGCAGCTGTGGTTGTGGTTGCAGCACCTGTGGTTGTTGTGAAAGCAGCTGTTGTTGTTGTGGGAAAAACTGTGGTTGTTGTGACTCCATTTGTTGTAGTTGGAGCATCTGTGGTTGTCGTGGCTGCAGCTGTGGTTGGTGTTGCAGCAGTAGCTGTGGTTTTAGTTGGAGCAGCTGTGGTTGTTGAATGAGAATCTGTGGTAGTTGTGATGCCTGCTGTGGTGACCGTAGCAGGACCTGTGGTTGTCGTGGCAGCACCTGTGGTTGTTGTGGGCGAAACTGTGGTTGTGACTCCATTTGTTGTGGTAGTTGGAGCATCTGTGGTTGTTGTGGCAGCAGCTGTGATTGTTGTGGGAGAAACTGTGGATGTTGTGACTCCATTTGTGGTTGTAGTTGGAGCATCTGTGGTTGTCATGACAAGAGCTGTGGTTGTAGTAGGAGCAGTAGTGGTTGTGGTGGTAGCTCCTGTGATTGTGTTGGTTGCTGCTGTTGTTATCGTCGAAGCAGCTGTGGTTGTTGTGGCCGGAATTGTGGTAGTCGTCATGCCAGCTGTGGTTGGTCAGTAGCTGTGGTTGTAGTTGGGCAGCTGAATGCAACTGTTGTGTGATGCCTGCTGTGGTGACCGTGGCGGCACCTGTGGTTGTGGTGGCAGCACCTGTGGTTGTTGTGGCAGCAGCTGTGGTTGTTGTGGGAAAAACTGTGGTTGTTGTGACTCCATTTGTTGTTGTAGTTGGAGCATCTGTGGTTGTCGTGGCTGCAGCTGTGGTTGGTGTTGTAGCTGTGGTTGTAGTTGGAGCAGCTGTGGTTGTTGAATGAGAATCTGTGGTAGTTGTGATGCCTGCTGTGGTGACCGTAGCAGGACCTGTGGTTGTCGTGGCAGCACCTGTGGTTGTTGTGGGCGAAACTGTGGTTGTGACTCCATTTGTTGTGGTCGTTGGAGCATCTGTGGTTGTTGTGGCAGCAGCTGTGATTGTTGTGGGAGAAACTGTGGATGTTGTGACTCCATTTGTGGTTGTAGTTGGAGCATCTGTGGTTGTCATGACAGAAGCTATGGATGTAGTAGGAGCAGTAGGGGTTGTGGTGGCAGCTCCTGTGATTGTGGTGGTTGCTGCTGTTGTTGTCGTCGAAGAAGCTGTGGTTGTTGTGACCGGAATTGTGGAAGTTGTCATGCCAGCTGTGGTGGTCATGGGGGCAGCTGTGGTTGTGGTTGCAGCACCTGTGGTTGTTGTGAAAGCAGCTGTGGTTGTTGTGGGAAAAACTGTGGTTGTTGTGACTCCATTTGTTGTGGTTGTTGGAGCATCTGTGGTTGTCGTGGCAGCAGCTGTGGTTGTAGTTGGAGCAGCTGTGGTTGTTGAATGAGAATCTGTGGTAGTTGTGATGCCTGCTGTGGTGACCGTAGCAGGACCTGTGGTTGTAGTGGCAGCACCTGTGGTTGTTGTGGGGGAAACTGTGGTTGTTGTGATGCCTGCCGTGGTAACCGTGGCGGCACCTGTGGTTGTGGTGGCAGCACCTGTGGTTGTTGTGGCAGCAGCTGTGGATGTTGTGACTCCATTTGTGGTTGTAGTTGGAGCATCTGTGGTTGTCATGACAGGAGCTATGGATGGAGTAGGAGCAGTAGGGGTTGTGGTGGCAGCTCCTGTGATTGTGGTGGTTGCTGCTGTTGTTGTAGTCAAAGAAGCTGTGGTTGTAGTCGAAGAAGCTGTGGTTGTTGTGACCGGAATTGTGGTAGTCGTCATGCCAGCTGTGGTGGTCGTGGGGGCAGCTGTGGTTGTGGTTGCAGCACCTGTGGTTGTTGTGAAAGCAGCTGTTGTTGTTGTGGGAAAAACTGTGGTTGTTGTGACTCCATTTGTTGTTGTAGTTGGAGCATCTGTGGTTGTCGTGGCTGCAGCTGTGGTTGGTGTTGCAGCAGTAGCTGTGGTTGTAGTTGGAGCAGCTGTGGTTGTTGAATGAGAATCTGTGGGAGTTGTGATGCCTGCTGTGGTGACCGTAGCAGGACCTGTGGTTGTCGTGGCAGCACCTGTGGTTGTTGTGGGCGAAACTGTGGTTGTTGTGACTCCATTTGTGGTTGTAGTTGGAGCATCTGTGGTTGTCATGACAGGAGCTATGGATGTAGTAGGAGCAGTAGGGGTTGTGGTGGAAGCTCCTGTGATTGTGGTGGTTGCTGCTGTTGTTGTAGTCGAAGAAGCTGTGGTTGTTGTGACCGGAATTGTGGTAGTCGTCATGCCAGCTGTGGTGGTCGTGGGGGCAGCTGTGGTTGTGGTTGCAGCACCTGTGGTTGTTGTGGGAAAAACTGTGGTTGTTGTGACTCCATATGTTGTAGTTGGAGCATCTGTGGTTGTCGTGGCTGCAGCTGTGGTTGGTGTTGCAGCAGTAGCTGTGGTTGTAGTTGGAGCAGCTGTGGTTGTTGAATGAGCAACTGTGGTAGTTGTGATGCCTGCTGTGGTGACCGTGGCGGCACCTGTGGTTGTGGTGGCAGCACCTGTGGTTGTTGTGGCAGCAGCTGTGGATGTTGTGACTCCATTTGTGGTTGTAGTTGGAGCATCTGTGGTTGTCATGACAGGAGCTATGGATGTAGTAGGAGCAGTAGGGGTTGTGGTGGAAGCTCCTGTGATTGTGGTGGTTGCTGCTGTTGTTGTAGTCGAAGAAGCTGTGGTTGTTGTGACCGGAATTGTGGTAGTCGTCATGCCAGCTGTGGTGGTCGTGGGGGCAGCTGTGGTTGTGGTTGCAGCACCTGTGGTTGTTGTGAAAGCAGCTGTGGTTGTTGTGGGAAAAACTGTGGTTGTTGTGACTCCATTTGTTGTGGTTGTTGGAGCATCTGTGGTTGTCGTGGCAGCAGCTGTGGTTGTAGTTGGAGCAGCTGTGGTTGTTGAATGAGAATCTGAGGTAGTTGTGATGCCTGCTGTGGTGACCGTAGCAGGACCTGTGGTTGTAGTGGCAGCACCTGTGGTTGTTGTGGGGGAAACTGTGGTTGTTGTGATGCCTGCCGTGGTAACCGTGGCGGCACCTGTGGTTGTGGTGGCAGCACCTGTGGTTGTTGTGGCAGCAGCTGTGGATGTTATGACTCCATTTGTGGTTGTAGTTGGAGCATCTGTGGTTGTCATGACAGGAGCTATGGATGGAGTAGGAGCAGTAGGGGTTGTGGTGGCAGCTCCTGTGATTGTGGTGATTGCTGCTGTTGTTGTAGTCGAAGAAGCTGTGGTTGTTGTGACCGGAATTGTGGTAGTCGTCATGCCAGCTGTGGTGGTCGTGGGGGCAGCTGTGGTTGTGGTTGCAGCACCTGTGGTTGTTGTGAAAGCAGCTGTGGTTGTTGTGGGAAAAACTGTGGTTGTTGTGACTCCATTTGTTGTGGTTGTTGGAGCATCTGTGGTTGTCGTGGCAGCAGCTGTGGTTGTAGTTGGAGCAGCTGTGGTTGTTGAATGAGAATCTGAGGTAGTTGTGATGCCTGCTGTGGTGACCGTAGCAGGACCTGTGGTTGTAGTGGCAGCACCTGTGGTTGTTGTGGGGAAACTGTGGTTGTTGTGATGCCTGCCGTGGTAACCGTGGCGGCACCTGTGGTTGTGGTGGCAGCACCTGTGGTTGTTGTGGCAGCAGCTGTGGATGTTATGACTCCATTTGTGGTTGTAGTTGGAGCATCTGTGGTTGTCATGACAGGAGCTATGGATGGAGTAGGAGCAGTAGGGGTTGTGGTGGCAGCTCCTGTGATTGTGGTGGTTGCTGCTGTTGTTGTAGTCGAAGAAGCTGTGGTTGTTGTGACCGGAATTGTGGTAGTCGTCATGCCAGCTGTGGTGGTCGTGGGGGCAGCTGTGGTTGTGGTTGCAGCACCTGTGGTTGTTGTGAAAGCAGCTGTGGTTGTTGTGGGAAAAACTGTGGTTGTTGTGACTCCATTTGTTGTAGTTGGAGCATCTGTGGTTGTCGTGGCTGCAGCTGTGGTTGGTGTTGCAGCAGTAGCTGTTGTTGTAGTTGGAGCACCTGTGGTTGTTGTTGCAGCAACTGTGTTTGTGGTGGCTGCTGCAGCAGTTGTAGGTGTCGTTGTGATGGCAGGAACTATGGTGGTCATCATGGGCGTAGTTGAGGTTGTAGTTGGAGCGGCTGTGGTTGTTGAATGAGCATCTGTGGTAGTTGTGATGCCTGCTGTGGTGACTGTAGCATCACCTGTGGTTGTTGTGGGAGAAACTGTGGTTGTTGTGACTCCATTTGTTGTTGTAGTTGGAGCATCTGTGGTTGTCATGACAGGAGCTGTGGTTGTAGTAGGAGCAGTAGGGATTGTGGTGGCAGCTCCTGTGATTGTGGTGGTTGCTGCTGTTATTATAGTCGAAGCAGCTGTGGTTATTGTGACCGGAATTGTGGTAGTCGTCATGCCAGCTGTGGTGGTCGTGGGGGCAGCTGTGGTTGTGGTTGCAGCAGAAGCTGTGTTTATTGTGGGGGCATTCGTTGTTGGGTTTTGGGCATTCCCTGATGCTGTTGCAAATAAAAAAGCATAGATTTGAGAATATCTTTTAGAATTTCATAATGATCTACAATTTAAAGACTAGAGAATGAACTTACCTATGATCATAAGAAGGACTATGAGATTTTTTCTGTTCATCTTTGAAACTGTTTTCTTTTTAGTCTGTGGTCACAGAGAGATGGGCACACATGATTAATTTGAAGGTAAAAGACAAATATTTATCAACAGAATGACTTTGACCAATGTAATATAAACTTGAATATTGTGGAATGAGATCACAAATGGTAAATGCAATATTTTTGTCTGTTTTTGTACAGTAAGTCTTGTTTGTGATGTTTTTAACCAAGTGATCCACAATTAATTTTTCTTGATATTTAATATTTAATTAGTTCACATTTGTATTTTTTTTAAATTGTATTTATTATTTTAACCATGATTTATCCAGGAAGTCCTGTTAAGGTCAGAAGGCTGAAAAAAAATCACATAGATACGCTACATGTGTTATTGTATAATCTGTAAATGTATAGATTTACCACTAAATCTGTAGATTTACAAATGAGAATGTAATGAGAATGTTTTTACACATTTACCATAACACATACACAGCAGAGCAAAAACATGAATATGAATGACTGTAATTGAAGAATTGAAACATTTGCACACCTCCTTGCAGCAAGTCTGAAACTATAGCCTTGAATTCCTCTATCAGGACAAAGCACTCTAGGATATCTAGAAGATGATTCCTGAACCAAGGGGTCAGATATTCTGATCAGACCCTTGGTAACTGGAATAAGAATTTCACTAGAGATGATTTGAGGTGATAAAATCCATGGCTGAACAAGGACCAGGAACAGCGGTATAGAGGGAGTTTTACGAGTTACAGCCTTGTCAGTTAACATACACAAATGTTTCTTCCAAAAGTTCACTTTTAAAAATACACAGAAGTCTAATCATAATAAAAAATATATGTAACACAATATTTTAAAAAACACACTTACCAAATTGTGTTAATTGTGATGTTGTAGCTGAAATCCTCAGTGTTCAGTAACTGTGCACCTCCAATACATACTAAGCTCCTGCATTGCTACAGCTTTTATAGTTTAAAGCACAACCTTCATGACATCATTATGATGAATGAGATGTAAAGGAAAATGTGTGCTTATGTCACCTTGTAGAAAAAGGTGTGCTGAGTTGTGTCGTAATCATCTTTAGAAGAAGAATGAATGAAGCCTCCCCCACGTTATGACTGTATTCCTAATCTAGCAGTACATGGAGACACACATACCAGGGGTGCAATCATTTGTACAAACAGATGCAAAATGTTCTGTTTTACAACTACAACTATTGTTTCTATTGTACAGATTCAGAAAGGTCCCTCCCTGTTTGCTGAACTTGCTCAATAGAAACGCCATTGTAATGATTACACCCCTGGACCCATTCAATGTATCAATTGTGTTTGATTGCAATACACAATTTAAATTAATCTACTACATAATCATTGTGATACATTTATTTTGTTTTCATCAAGCTAATTTTCCTAAGGAAATGCCAAAACCACAAACATACAAGGTTATTTATCCAATGACACCACACCCATATGTTTCTGCATACGTATGAAGACAACCATTGATGACACCCAGGATGTGCACTTCTTCAAACCACGTCTTTGATAAAGTAAATAAAGGCTATTATTATGCCAATGATAAGGATCTAAGAATAGCTGTATTACAGGATCTGGACATTTTCCACTTTTTGTTGTGTTGCAGCCAACATTTAAAATGTATTAAATTGAGACATTGTGTCACTGGCTGACACACAATACCCCATAATGTCAAAGTGGAATTATGTTTTAAGAATGAAAACATAATAACATAAAATATGAAATGTCTTGAGTCATTAAGTATTCAACCCAGTTGATATGGCGAGACTCGATACATTCAGGAGTAAAATGGACTCACTTAATACATGGCATGGACTCGCTCTGTGTGCAATAATAGTGTTCAACATGAAAGACTGTGTACCCCACACATACAATTATCTGTAAGATCCATCAGTCGAGCAGTGAATTTCAAACCAATACTGAACAAAAATATGAACGTAACAAAGTGTTGGTCAATTGTGAGTTGAAATAGAAGATCAAAGGATCTGAACACAATTCCTTGAAGCTGAAAATGTCCCAGTTCTTCCGTAGCCTGGATATTCACCAGACATGTCACCTATTCAGCATGTTTTGGATGCTCTGGATTGACGTGTACAACAGCATGTTCCAGTTTCCGTCAATATCCAGCAACTTCGCACAGCATTTAACATTTACATTTTACATTACATTTAAGTCATTTAGCAGACGCTCTTATCCAGAGCGACTTACAAATTGGTGCATTCACCTTATGACATCCAGTGGAACAGCCACTTTACAATAGTGCATCTAAATCTTTTAAGGGGGGTGAGAAGGATTACTTTATCCTATCCTAGGTATTCCTTAAAGAGGTGGGGTTTCAGGTGTCTCCGGAAGGTGGTGATTAACTCCGCTGTCCTGGCGTCGTGGGGAGTTTATTCCACCATTGGGGGCCAGAGCAGCGAACAGTTTTGACTGGGCTGAGCGGGAACTGTACTTCCTCAGTGGTAGGGAGGCGAGCAGGCCAGAGGTGGATGAACGCAGTGCCCTTGTTTGGGTGTAGGGCCTGATCAGAGCCTGGAGGTACTGAGGTGCCGTTCCCCTCACAGCTCCGTAGGCAAGCACCATGGTCTTGTAGCGGATGCGAGCTTCAACTGGAAGCCAGTGGAGAGAGCGGAGGAGCGGGGTGACACAGCCATTGAAAAGGAGTAGAACAACATTCCACAGGCCACAATCAACAGCCTGATCAACTCTATGTGAAGGAGATGTGGTTCACTGCATGAGTCAAATGGTGGTCACATTCGATGCTGGCTGGTTTTCTGATCCACTCCCCTACCTTTTTTTTAAGGTATCTGTGACCAACAGATGCATATCTATATTCCCAGTCATGTGAAATCTATTGATTAGGGCCTCATTTCAAATAATTTCAATGGACGGATTTCCTTATATGAACTGTATCTCAGAAACATCTTTGAAAATGTTGCATGATGCGCTTATATTTTTGTTCTGTATACATTATAAATCAATACAGAAAAAAAAAAGCTGACAATTTTCATTAACATTCTGTTAAAAATCGCGCAACATTTCAGCGCTCTGCTACTCATGCCAGGAATATAGTATATGCATATGATTAGTATGTGTGGATAGAAAACACTCAGACGTTTCTAAAACCGGTTAAATCACGGCTGTGACTATAACAGAATGTGTGTTTCATCGAAAAGTGCAGGAAAATCTGATCACTGAAAATGGAAAAATATATCCATGCGCCACTTCAACCAATTGTTAAAGGTGACCCAGATTAAATGAGGCCGAGGTTGCAATACCTACAGCTTCCACAGGATGTCAACAGTCTTGTCATTTGCCTACGATTTGTTTCTTGGTCAAACGAAGAAGAGACAGCCCATTTCTTCCGGTATCCGACCGGATATTTTGTTGAGATTTACCCGGACATTATTTCCAGACAGACAGCTATAGAATAAACATCGCCTCGTGATCAATTTGATCGCTTATTAACGTTTACTAATACCTAAAGTTGCATTACAAAAGTATTTCGAAGTGTCTTGTGAAAGTTTATCGTCAACTTTTTTTATTTAAAAAAAATGACTTTACGTTATTTTTTTCGTTGTTCACACAGTCTTCATAGATCGATATCTAGGCTATATATGGACCGATTTCATCGGGAAAAAAAAGACCCAATAGTGATTATGGGACATCTAGGAGTGCCAACAAAGAAGATGGTCAAAGGTAATGAATGTTTTATATTTTATTTGTGCGGTTTGTGTAGCGCCGACTATGCTAATTATTTTGTTTACGTCCCCTGCGGGTCTTTTGGGGTGTTACATGCTATCAGATAATAGCTTCTCATGCTTTCGCCGAAAAGCATTTTACAAATCTGACTTGGTGGATAGATTCACAACGAGTGTAGCTTTAATTCACTACCTTGAATGTGTATTTTAATGAAAGTTTAATGACAGTTTGAGTTTTATCAAAAACTATAGGTGGCGCTCTGAAACTCCGCTGAGTGATGTTCCTGCCAGGGAACTGTATTCTGCTACATCCTTAAGAAGTTAATGAATTGTTCCTATATTATTTGAGGTACTAAAAGTAATACTGAACTAAAGTGCATAATTCCACAAATAAAATGTTGAGTTATAATAGATATAAAATAATAAAGTTATTGCCGTGACTTCAATGATGATTACCTCAGGATGAAGGGGACCGAGTAGCAGCAGTTGTTTTAGAAGATCCTACAGCTATTTCATTTTCTCTCTAGGAATCTTTACTCTCTTCAAACTAAATATTATTTTATGATATATTTAAGCAATAAGGCCTGAGGAGGTGTGGTATACCACCAAAGGATACCATGGGTAAGGGCTGTTTTTAGGCACGCAGAGTCCCTAGATACAACCCTTAGTCATGGTATATTGGCCCTTTACCACAAACCACAGAGGTGCCTTATTGCTATTATAAACTGGTTACAAATATAATTAGACCATTAAAAAAATGTTTTTATGTCAGAAACATATACGGTCTTATATACTACAGCTTTCAGCCAATCAGCACTCAGGGTTCGAATCACATGGTTTAAAAAAATCCTGAATAGGATTTTGTTTGTGTATGTTAAGGTATGTTGTCAAGATGATGATTAGTCTACCAGTGTGAGTGAAGCAGATATGACATCACAGCCAGGCAGATTGTGAGAAGACTTATCTTCAACTGGAGGCTGCCATTGGAGGCAGCAGCTGTGGTTGTTGTTGCATTAACAATGGATGTTGTGGTGGCATCTGTTTTTATTTAGGAGCAGCTATGGTTGTCGTAGCAGCAGCTATGGTTGTAGTTGGAGCAGCTGTGGCTGTGGGGGCAGCAGCTGTAGTTGTGGTGGTGGCTCCTGCTGTGGTTGTAGTTGGAGCAGCTGTTGTTGTCATGGCAGCAGCTGTTGGGTTTGTAGTGGCAGCTGTGGTTGTAGTTGGAGTAGCTGTGGTTGTTGTGGCGGCTACTTTGGTTGTAGTTGAAGCTGCTTTGGTTGTAGTGGCAGCAGCTGTGGTTGTAGTTGGAGCAGCTGTGTTTGTTATGGCAGCAGCTGTAGTTGCGGTGGCAGCGGCTGTAGTTGTGGTGGCAGCAGCTGTAGTTGTGGTGGAAGCTGCTGTGGTTGTAGTTCGAGTAGCAGTGGTTGTTATGGCAGCAGCTGTGGATGTATTTGGTTCAGCTGTGGTTGTTGTAGCAGGGACTGTGCTTGTGGTGGCATTGGTTGTTGTGCTTTGGGATTTTCCTGATGCTGTTGTAAATTAAAGCATTGATTTTAGAGTATATTTTAGCAATTTCAAATGATTTGCAATTTAAAGAGAAGTGGATCAGTTTACAATAATCAGAAGAAGGACTGTGATAATTGTAGCATTCATCTTCAAACAATGTTCGTATTATTCTAATATCACAGAGTAAGGGTAAAGTCATTACCGTTGAATTCGAAAGTTAACATTCACTTAGGTTGGAGTTGTGGATGTATTTCAAGGCCTTACCTTCCAACTCAGTGCCTCTTTGCTTGACATCATTGAAAAATCTAAAGAAATCAGCCAAGACCTCAGGAAAAAAATTGTAGACCTCCACAAGTCTGGTTCATCCTTGGGAGCAATTTCCAAATGCCTGTAGTTACCACGTTCATCTGTACAAACAATTGTACGCAAGTTTAACCACCATGGGACCACGTCATACACCTCAGGAAGGAAATGCGTTCTGTTTATTAGAGATGAACGTACTTTGGTGCGAAAAGTGCAAATCAATCACAGAACAACAGCAAAGGCCCTTGTGAAGATGCTGGAGGAAACAGGTACAAAAGTATCTATATCCACAGTAAAACGAGTCCTATATCGACATAACCTGAAAGGCCGTTCAGCAAAGAATAAGCCACTGCTTCAAACCCACCATTTAAAATCCAGACTATGGTTTGCAACTGCACGTGTGGACAAGGATCATACTTTTTTAAGAAATGGCCCCCCTGTCTGACAAAACAAAAATAGAACTGTTTGGCCATAATGACCATTGTTATGTTTGGAGGAAAAAGGGCGAGCTTGCAAGCCGAAGAACACCATCCCAACCCTGAAGCATTGGTGTGTCAGCATCATGTTGTGGGGGTGCTTTGCTGCAGGAGGGACTGGTGCACTTCACAAAATAGATAGATAAATAATAGAAAGACAATTATGTGGATATATTGAAGCAACATCTCAAGACATCAGTCAGGAAGTTAAGCTTGGTCACAAAGGGGTCTTCCAAATGGACAATGACCCCAAGCATACTTCCAAAGTTGTGGCAAAATGGCTTAAGGACAACAAAGTCAAGCCGTTGGAGTGGCCATCACAAGCCCTGACCTCAAACCTAATTACATTTTTTGGCCGAACTGAAAAAGCTTTTACAAGCAAGGAGGCCTAAAAACCTAACTCAGTTACACCAGCTTTGTCAGGAGGAATGGGCCAAAATTCACGCAACTTATTGTGGGAAGCTTGTGGAAGGCTACCCAAATTATTTGACCAAAGTTAAACAATTTAAAGGCAATGCTATCGAATAGTAATTGAGTGTATGTAAACTTCTGACCCACTGGGAATGTGATGAAAGAAATACAACCTGAAATAAATTATTCCCTGGGATGCATTTGGGATGCATTTTCTCCATTGTTTTTGATGGTAGGCCACTCTGGTAGGCCTACATTATATTCAAATGCCACAGGAGCCTACAAGGCCACTGTTAAAACTGTAACTTAAAGCAGGTACATCCTCAGTGGTCACAGTAAACGTGCACTTGAAGTTTTACAGAACTTTCTCAACTCAAGTTTGCGCTCATTAGCCCTGAAATATGCTCAGCGGCAGAAGAAAATTTGGGGAACATTGTTCAGGACCCCATGTCTAAATCAATGTAAGCATCCAAGCCTTGGATGAAAGGTGCCCAGAGGTGCCTAGAGTCAACAGCCTGCTCCTCAGTCTCAGTTGCTAATACATGCATATTATTATTAGTATTGGATAGAAAACACTCTGAAGTTTCTAAAACTGTTTGAATGATGTCTGTGAGTATAACAGAACTCATATGGCAGGCAAAAACCTGAGAAGAAATCCAAACGGGAAGTGAGAAATCTGAGGTTGGTGGATTTTCAACCCAGGCCCTATTGAATTCACATTGGGATATGAATGAAGTTGCACTTCCTAGGGCTTCCACTAGATGTCAACCGTCTTTAGAAACTTGATTGATGCTTCTACTGTGTTGTGGGACTTAATAAGAGCTGAATGAGTCAGGTTACTGGCCGAGAGCCATTTCCTGGTGATATCGACTTGCGTTCCATTCCTCCTCTAGACACAAAGGAATTCACCGGTTGGAACTTTATTGAAGAGTTATGATAAAAACATCCTAATGATTGATTCTGTACTTAGTTTGACATGTTTCTTCAACCTGTAATATAACTTTCTGAAGTTTTTGTCCGAACTAATGCATGAGCATTTGGATATGTATACCAAACGCGTTAACAAAAGTAGCTAATTGGACATAAATAACGGACATTATCGAACAAATCAAGCATTTATTGTGGACCTGGGATTCCTGGGAGTGCATTCTGATGAAGATCATCAAAGGTAAGGGAATATTTATCATGTACTTTCTGGTTTCTTTTGACCCCAACATAGCGGCTAAATTGATGATATTTCTGAGCGCCGTCTCAGATTATTGCATGGTTTGCATTTTCCGTAAAGTAAAAAAAAAAATCTGACACAGCGGTTGCATTAAGGAGAGATATATCTATAATGTCATGTGTATAACTTCTTTTATCATCTACATTTATAATGAGTATTTCTGTTGAATCGATGTGGCTATGCAAAATCACTGGATGTTTTTGGAACTGGTGAACTGACGCCAATGTAAACTCAGATTTTTTTATTTAAATATGAATTTTATCAAACAAAACATACTTGTATTGTGCAACATGAAGTCCTATGAGTGTCATCTGATGAAGATCATCAAAGGTTAGTGATTAATTTGATCTCTATTTGTGCTTTTTGTGACTTTATCTTTGGCTGGAAAAATGGCTGTGTTTATTCTGTGGCTTAGTGGTGACCTAACATAATCGTTTGTGGTGCTTTCGCTGTAAAACTTATTTGACATCTGACACTGCTGTCGGTTTAACAACAAGATTACCTTTAAAACGATATAAGACACATGTATGTTTGAGAAATTTTAATGATGAGTTTTCTGTTTTGAATTTGGCACCCTGCACTTTCACTGGCTGTTGTCATATCATCCCGTTACCGGGATTGCAGCCATAAGAAGTTTTAATGTTCAACTACATTTGCAAAATAGAGAGATCAACATTCAAAATTAACAGAACCTGTGTGGAGACTCTGATCTAACCAACTGATCCAAGGCTATCACGTACTCACAGACTCTGTTTTAGGATCTGTCCACAAGTTATCACTTGAGGATATTTGGCTGCTTTTATAGGCTACATTTGTATGCTTTATTTGCATATGTGCCCCGATTCAGGAAACTAGGCCAATGTCGCAATTCACGACTTCACAGGAGAGCCTTTTGAACGTAATTTTTTATTTATTAATTTATATTTTTAAATGTTTATCAAAATGCGTTCTTTGGCAGAAGTGCCTTGTCGAACATGTGAACTTTCATGTGCCTTAATATCAAAACTGAATGTCATCTATAAAATTGTTACATTTCGAGCCTAGATTGTTTAGCCACAGAAAAAGTCAGCAACCTTCCCACTAGCCATGATTGCCTGAGATAATGATTGGGCTGGACATGCTGAGAGATGAGTTTGGATTGGTCGGTGTTGCATCTTGTGTCTATAAAATGAGCTGCTCGTAATGCGTGAATAATTGTTTCTAATGCAGTTTTCCCGAAAGATATTATGTTAGCTATGGAGAACTGCAAATATGTTTCTACTGCTCTCAATAACATTGCTGTCCTGAATTTATCAGGCGCTATCGACAAAGGTCAGTGGGAAAAGGTTGTGATGGACTACTTTCTGGATGATGATAGTGACATGCAATGCTGACTCTCTCATTTCATAACATGTTTTGAAATCAGTGGAACACAACAGGCCAAACAAGCCGTGCAAACTAAACAGAAACACAGGATGTCTTATAAAAGGGGTTGCAGTCTGCCGTGAAGCTTTCATCCATGTATACAGTTAAGAATCTAGCTACAGTCAGATATTTTATGCTTCAAAATTTGTCCAAGGGTAGTTTTCATAGCAAGCTAATGCTTTCTGTTAGTTAGCCAGCTGGCGATAGATGGCTGTCTAGCTACAGTGTAGTGATATCTCAGAATGCCAATTTGCATCTATTGTATAATAATGATAAAATATTTGTATCTGGAATTTGTCTTCAGCAATAATCAGTGGATCACGCCTGACTCTAATCCACCAGTCATACAGAGAGCTGGCCCAAGCAAGCAAAGGCCGCAGCGTAGTCATCAACTACGTGCACCATTTCTTCAACTACGAAGTTCGGAAAACACGTGTGGACCTGAATTGTGACAACTGCAGTGGCCAAAACAAGAACAAGTTTGTCATCAGCCTGGTGGACCATGCACAAGCTCCACCACTTCCTGATCACAGGCCACACCAAGTTTGCCCCTGACTTGTGCTTTGGCCTCATCAAGCAACGCTTCAGAAAGACCAGAATTGGTCTGAGATTGCTGGTATTGTGAAGGACAGCACTGTGACAGGGGTCAACATCCCACAGCTGGTTGGACTGTAGGATGGTACGGTGCTGGTGGAAAGCTATGGCTTTGCAACAACACCTGACTCCATACTTCAGGCCGTTGCCACAGATCAAGCAGTACCAGCACTTCAGGTAAAAAATAGTTTTCTTTGTATGAGGTTTTTCTTATCTAAATTTGGGAGGTGAATTGATGTTGTGCAAGGTTGTAAATGTCTTCTGATTTTTTGTTATTCCCTGTTTTACAACTTCAATGCTCTGAAGCCTAGTGTTGCGTTCGGACTGTCGGGACAAGGATTCAGCTGCTGTGCAACACTGACATCCTTCCTCCAATAGATGGTCTGCCTGTAAAAGCACCACCCGGACTGGACATAGCTAGACAAACTATATTTTTGACAAAATCAGGGAGTTTTGCGACGAAGAGGCTATGGACATCACATGCTCTGCACCAAAGTCAAGGACGGGACAGAAACAGGCTCTCTGAATATAGATTAATTTGTTCATGTGTGGTTTGGACGGACCAGTCATCAGCACTATCTGCAGTGTAATATGATTTTGTGGCATACCACGACAATAAAATCGTGACCGTATCAAGTGTCCACCACTTAAACATATGGCGCGTGCATCTGTTTATGTACTGTACATGTGCTCCTTACTCAGGTTTCATGGCCTTAACTTATGTATGGAGTACTATGTGATAAATACATGTGTAACAGTATATAAATTGAGTCCAATGTGCCGTGAAGGCATTTTGGCAGTGATTTCAAAATATTTTAAAGTACTTCTCAAGTAGTGTTTTGTGGTATCTGTACATTACTTTACTATTTATATTTTTGGCAACTTTTACTTCACTACATTCGTAAAGAAAATAATGTATCTTTTACTCCATATATTTTCCTTGACACCCAAGTACTTTGTTACATTTTGACGGTAAAATTGGCCAATCCAAACACTTATCAAGAGAACATCTCTGGTCATCCATTGTGTCTCTGATCTGGCATACTCACTAAACAAGAAATTATGTCTGAGTGTTGGAGAGTGCCCCTGGCTATCCATCAATAGAAAATAATACAATTGTGCTGTCTGGTTTGCTTAATATAAGGAAATTGAAATGGTTTATACTTTTACTTTTGATAATTAAGTACATTGTGCCCCTGGCTCTCTGTAATTTTATTTTTTAAATACAATTGTGCCGTCTAGTTTAATATAAGGAATTTTAAATGATTTATACTTTTACTCAAGTATGATAATTTAGTACTTTTTCCACCACTGGATGTGGCTGGGGGTTATAGCATTTCTTTCACATGACCCATCAATTTAGACAAGTGTATCTGGGTATGTTACGGTTTTCTTCCGTCGAAGGAGAGGAGGACCAAAATGCAGCGTGGTAATTTTCATACATGTTTAATAAACGAATAAACACGAACAATACAAAACAAGAAACGTGAAAACCTAAACAGCCTATCTGGTGCAAACAAACACAGAGACAGGAAAATCACCCACGAAACACTCAAAGAATATGGATGCCTAAATATGGTTCCCAATCAGAGACAACGATAAACACCTGCCTCTGATTTAGAACCACTCCAGACAGCCATAGACTATTCTAGATAACCCTACTATATCACAATCCCGATACCTACAAAAAAAAACAAGACAAAACACACCACATAATAAACCCATGTCACACCCTGGCCTGACCAAAATTATAAAGAAAACACAAAATACTAAGACTAGGGCGTGACAGGGTAAGCATCATCTAATATTTATAAAATAGTTTCATCTGGACACTCTTTTTACCTGGAATTTTTCCTTATTGTAGGCTACTACCGCTTTTAGTCTTTAGCTCAGGGCCTCATGTGCATCATTAAAGAGATGGGTGGGGCTGGCTTAAGAGGGTGTGAGCAATGCTGAATGGGTGTAGACAAAGGAGAGCTCTCCAGTAGGTACCAAAACATTCAAAGACCCTTTTCTCAAAAGTGAGTTTACCAACTTTCAAAGTAGAATTACTTTCCCATTGTTCCTCAAAAATGATGTGTATGATATACCAATCTCTACTTTTATCCAATGTAAAATACTGAAATTCAAATGTTGCTACCTCCAGGTGGTGAGTCACATAACTTTAAATACATGAAAATGTTTGCGAAGACAGTGTGTCTAAAGCAAAGGTAACCAGCAGTACGTTGTCATCTTTTACAAGAATAGTCTTGATTTAGTGAAATATTGGCATCTCCCGATGAACTTTAAGACAAACAACCAAATTTGCTTTTTTTTAATATATTTTTTTATCTCACCTTTATTTAACCAGGAAGGCCAGTTGAGAACAAGTTCTCATTTACAACTGTGACCTGGCTAAGATAAAACAAGGCAGTGCGACACAAACAACAACACAGAGTTACACATGGAATAAACAAGCGTACAGTCAATAACACAATAGGGGGAAATATGTAAAAATAAATATACATACACTGTGTGCAAATGGCGTGAGGAGGTGATGACGATGTGCAAGCAGAAATACTGGTGTGCAAAAGAGCAACCAAATCTGAACAGTATACATTACGTACTTTTACACTCAAAACCTCAACAGTGTGTTTGCTATCTCATGAGCTCTTTCCATTACATTCAAGGAGACCATTTTCCCTGGACCAATGTCCAATCTATATAGGTCAAATGTTTGCAAGTTGTCATTTCACTTTGATATATCTTGGCAAGTGGTTTAGTTATGTTTTTAGAGCTTTTCACTTGTTTTTAAAAATGTATATGTTTTGATTCATAGCACATACACCAGCTTTGGAGAATTGGCCACATTTTCTAAATACATTGCGCATAATGCAAAAAAAATGAAAACACTGGAGAAAAGACCATGTTGACTATTTGAAGCAACAAAAGCAGCAAATACCAATGTTGATCATTTGGAGACACCAAATCACCAAAGATAAGTGGTAGATTGCGTGGTAGACACCAAGAATGAATGGCATTTAAGCCCAAATCATTGGAACCCTCAAGTAACTTCACTGCAATAAAACTGCATAAAACCATAGCTGAAGCTCTAAATTCTCATGTCAATTTCTGTTGAGGTTAAATGTTCATTTTCATGGGGCCTCCCGGGTGGCGCAGTGGTTAATGGTGCTGTACTGCAGCGCCAGCTGTGCCACCAGAGAATCTGGGTTCGCACCCAGGCTCTGTCGCAACCATCCGCGACCGGGAGGTCCGTGGGGCGACGCACAATTGGCCTAGCGTCGTCTGGGTTAGGGAGGGCCGGTAGGGAAATCCTTGTCTCATTGTGCAGTTCCTCGTTTCTCTGAGAAACACTTCAACCTTTTGGTTTCAGAATTCAAGTAACTGAAAGATTTTCAATTTGCACTGATCTATTTTACACCCAATATCATTGTTACCAATGTCCTGTAAAGACAGACACTTCCTCACAGATTTTTTTAGTTTGACTGTGGATATCAACGAGCTCTTCATTGGAACTGTCGACGATGTTCACTGTTGTTTCACCAACTCCTGCTGCTTTGAGTTGAGCTATTGTTGTGGCACAATTGTCCACAATAGTCTTATTATACAGAGCTGAGTCACAATGGGAGCTTTGCTACAGACCTGTTAGCAGCCGTAGAGGGGCCTCCACCATCAATATCAGAAACTGCTAAGGTATGCTCTTCATGTGCCTTGTTAAGATGCTTTCAAAATCCTGAAAAAAAGTGCCAAATACATGTGAACATCCAACCTGACCACACTTTAAATGCAGATATTTCCCTGAAGAAAGACTGTGGATTAACTTTAAATGTTTTACAATTGCTATTGGCATTTGCCTGGCAGCATTTGCAAAACAAAACAAAACAATTCTGTGTCTCAAACAGATTTGTTCAATGCAACATTCTGTCCCTCAGCTCTGCTACCACGGGATTCATCTTAGTTGTATCGACGTCTATGTCGTAGATGGTCGTTTGTAGAAAAGTGGACATGTTTGCCAGACCCTGACTGTATGAGGTACCAAAGACAAAGTGAGCTTTGGAAAGCTAATCAAAACATCTCAGTGAGCCAGATGCCTTAACAAGGTAGGCCAGACATGTTAGTCAATCGCCAGTTGAAGTAGTTTAACTAGTTGGTGTAGACATTCAGCGTTGGAAAACGGGGGTGTGGGGAATCAGGATACAGGTCATGAAGCCCAAGGTTGTTGGTGTGAGTCCATGGTCACTGCAGGATGACCTTCTGTTTGAAAACAGCAAAAATTATTCTAGGCCATTGCTCATATTGCAGGAATTTTGTAGAAGTTCAGCGTTGTGTATCAGGTCACCTAACAATCTGTCCAAAATCTTGCTCAATCTACAGACAAGACACATAAATACATCAGTAAAATCTCAGCTATGGGATTTCTAAGACATGGTCCAGTCGCCTTTTAACCTCTCTGGGATATGTGTCCCACCTGGCCAAAAGCCAGAGAAAATGCAGAGCACCAAATTCACATAAATTACTATAAAAATCAAACTTTCATGAAATCACACATGCAAGATAGCAAATTAAAGCTACACTTGTGAATCCAGCCAACATGTCAGATTTCAAAAAGGCTTTTCGGTAAAAGCAAACGATTCTATTATCTGAGGATAGCACCATAGTAAACAAAGAGAGAAAAGCATTTTTCAACCCTGCAGGCGCAACACAAGACGCAGAAATACAAATATAATTCATGCCTTACCTTTGACGAGCTTCTTTTGTTGGCACTCCAACATGTCTCATAAACATCACAAATGGTCATTTTGTTTGATTAATTCTGTCGATATATATCCAAAATGTCCATTTATTTGGCGCGTTTGATCCAGAAAAACACAGGTTCCAACTTGCGCAATGTGACTACAAAATATCTCAAAAGTTACCTGTAAACTTTGCCAAAACATTTCAAACTACTTTTGTAATATAACTTTAGGTATTTTTTTTACGTAAATATCAATAAAATTGAAGACGGGATGATCTGTGTTCAATACAGGAGGAAAACAAACTGTAGCATGCTTTCTGGTCACGCACCTCTATCTAACAGTACACTTCAAGTTACCCTCATTCAAGATAGCCGTACTTCTTCATTACACAAAGGAAAAACCTCAACCAATTTCTAAAGACTGTTGACATCCAGTGGAAGCGATAGGAACTACAAGAAGGTCCCTTAGAAATCTGGATTCCCAATGAAACCCGTTGAAAAGAGTTACCTCAAAAATAAACAATCTGAATGGTTTGTCCTCGGGTTTTCGCCTGCTAAATAAGTTGTTATACTCAGACATGATTCAAACAGTTTTAGAAACTTCAGAGTGTTTTCTATCCAAATATATTAATAATATGCATATCTTATCTTCTGGGGATGAGTAGCAGGCAGTTGAATTTGGGCATGCATTTCATCCGGACGTGAAAATACTGCCCCCTGTCACCAAGAAGTTAAGGGTAATAGCTCTGGCAATGGCTATGGTCATGCTTTGGGAAAAAAACAATACATCAACATGTTATTTATACATACAGAAACGCTGACTATGTCAGAGGAGCTCTGTGGGTCCGTTTCATCTTTACTTTTAAGGTTGCTTCATCAAACGTGTGTTTCATCAGCGCGATGGCCTCTCAACACTGCGCTTCTTCACTCTTCGTCCATGGTGGGGTCTCTGTCAGCAGCTGGTCCACCTTCAACCAACGATTAAAAAGGACCTGAACACACAACACTGGTCGAACAGTCCAACCAAACCCAGTTACACTGTGAGAAAACCCCATAAAAAAACAAGTCTCCCTCCCTTGTGAACAAACCCTCACATGCCTAAACCATAAACACACACAAAAAAAGGCAGTTACGTATGCCAACCAGCTGACCTACCTGTTTGTGATCTACAAGGGAACTTTACTCTCCCCCTGCAGCATCCTTTTGCAGGTGCTTCAGTCTCCATGCCAAGTTTTCTGCATTGTAATAGTGGGCCTAGATAAACAAACATTTTATTCACCTGAAAGCAAATTTGTCACCGGTTGATGTTAGAATCTGGAAGAAAGGTTTAACAGTTGCAGGGACTGTGTAATGTTTCATGCTCCTCAGTCACCTTCACATACACACAGCCTGATTGATGTCATCTTCAAATGCAAGTGACTGAGGAGCATGTATACAACAGCTGTGCTATGTTAGACAGCTTTGCAATTTGAAAAGTGATTTGAAAAAATGCTGTGTTTATCATTTAAACATCTAGTGATGTTGCAGTGGCAGATTCACTATCGGCAGATTGTGCCTCTAAAACAGCAAAGCCGTTGCATAAATAGTCTTACAAACACTTCCCGTTGGCCTTGTAACCATATTGATGTGTGCAGATTCAGAGTGAAAGAACCATGCCTACACTGCTTACATCTATCCACACACTTCCAATCTGCAAACATCAAAGGGTTAGGGCTAAGGGGAAGTGGTAGGGAGGGAATTGGGACCCAGATTTATTTCGTAGTCACATAACCAGTCTTGCTTTTTGGATCGGCCAGGTACGGGAACAAGGAACCTAATTCTTCTTGCATTATGCCTCCTTCACATGTCATGGGAGACTTGTTCTTACTAATTATTAGACAG